>NW_020955207.1:3674921-3745682 GCF_003031625.1 Empidonax traillii
CCTTTCTTTTTCTTTTCTCCTTTCTTTTTCTTTTCTCCTTTCTTTCTTTTTCTTTTCTCCTTTCTTTCTTTTTCTTTTCTCCTTTCTTTCTTTTTCTTTTCTCCTTTCTTTCTTTTTCTTTTCTCCTTTCTTTCTTTTTCTTTTCTCCTTTCTTTCTTTTTCTTTTCTCCTTTCTTTCTTTTTCTTTTCTCCTTTCTTTCTTTTTCTTTTCTCCTTTCTTTCTTCGCCCTTGCTATTAGATGGTATAATTTGTAACTCAGAATATCCCTAATAGCAGCCAAGTATGAAGGTGCCTGAGCTTGGTACTTGTTTTGCTAGCTGGGAGGATTGCTATCTCCACACACACAAATGCTTGTTCAGGTCTGAATTCTGACGTTTTATTATGTTAAAAATAGTGAATGACTCAGTTCTTTAGACGTGTTTTTACTTGTGATTTGTATGAAGCTGCCCTTGGATGGAAATAGGAATTTGATGAAAAGTGCACAAAAGTAGTATTTAAAATTCTTTTAAAAATTAGTTAGAACTAGATTACATAAATTGAATGTCCAGGGAGATAAGTTTTGGTTGTCGTGTTTCTAATTTTTCTTCCAAACATACGGGTTTATTGAAGTGTGAATTGTAGTTAGTGAGGTTAGAATTCAAGAGGTATTTAGATGGCTGAAGGTGCAGATGGGGACCTGTGACACTTTCATAGATCTTCTAAGTGTTTCCCAGCATTTTATGGCAGTTAGGCATCTAATCTGGCAGACTACTCAACCGGATTTTCAGAAGGACTTACTTCTTTTCCAAGTATCAAAATACCTGAAAAAACCTACAAAAGTGAAATTGCTTATAATTTGGAAAACAATAAATATTTGTTTAAATGAGTCCAGTTGAAGATTGTTATGTCTATAAATCTTAAATGTTTCCCTACCAATTAAATTGGAAATAGTCAGTGTAGTTATTCCATGTTATACACTGAAGTATAGTGTTAACACTGCCGTGTATGTAGTGCAGTATATATCTCTGTTTATCAATCTTTGCCTGACCTCAGAAAATAAACAGATTCAAGGAAGGCAATTAATAGCCTATCCCATAACTCATTAACATTTGATGACTAATTTTTTGAATGGTCTCATTCAGATTTGAAGTACGTGAACAAGTGTTAACAAGCCACCTCATTAAAATTACTTAAGCGAGAAGGAATAATTACTTAAAAACAAACCCTCTTATCAACGTGTTACTTAATGTTGCTCTCCAGCTTGACAGGAAGTTACTTTGGATCCCCCGGTGATAAGTTGATTTCATTTGCAATTCAGCACCGCTGTGGCCTTCCAGCAGCTACCTGCCCATCCAGTTTTAGGGAGCTGGCTTCCAAGAAGTTGCCCAGAACAAAATGGTCACTCCAGTGACATTGTTGAAGGGAGAGTCTCGTTTATAGAAACTTGTATCCAAGGATTATTTTTATTCTGTCAGAATTTCAGCTGGGGATATTGAACTAACTTCAGCCGTAGATCTTTTCATCCGTAAGTCAGGAATGTTCACTGCTGTGTGGCTATTAAAACTACAGCTGACTGCGGTGCATCTGTACACATCTTCTCTAGTCTAGTTTATTGTTTAGCTGATATCCAAGTGCTTTATCTGAGATCCAAGCCAGGCACAGCGCGGTGAGAAAGACGTTGGGTTGGGACTGGGAAGAGCTGAGCCTCTTGTGCTTCTCTGTTGGAAGTTACTGCATTGGCAGCTTTGGACAAGCTGCTTTTTATTGCAGTGCCTCGGTTTTTCAGCTTCTAAAGTGAGGACAGTGTCTCCTTTAAAATTGTTTGGAATTCTACAGAGGTGTCAGAGGGGTAGATAATCTTGGATGACTTTTCAGGCACTATATGATGTTCCTACACTGCTTATCCTAATGTTTTGAACAGAGTCACTTCTCTTGAGCAAATGACAATATAAATGAGAGCAATTTTGGAACAGAAATTCAGAGATCCTTGATGTTTTTATTGTTCTCCTGAGGAGTATTTCGTATGGTTCCATTACAAGGGAATGGCATGCAGCTCCGGACTTCGTGACAAATACAAAACTTTGGCCAGTTGTTATCGTTGGCAGCAAAACACAGGGTGGATGTGGAAAGCAGGAACCATGTACATAGCATGTTCCTACCATGTGCATCTCACTGGAGCACATGACAGATGGTTTCCTGTCAACCAAGGACTCCAGCTTTGTAAATGTATGGTTCAGAGGTGATTCACATCACTAAAATGTTCTGCAACAAGACTCCTGTCATCTCCTCAATCTTTTCTGCTATTGAGGGTCGTACTCAAATGTACCAGTTATTTATAGTAATTAATTTCACAGTTTCAGCTCGTCTTCTACTGAACAGGTCTGCTTTTTCAGTTATTGACTGTCAGCCACATGCTGCCAGAAATGTCTTTAATCTTACTAGCAGGTGTATATCCATTTCTCCACGGCATCCTTGTCTGGTTCTAGTACCTGATGATTGAACTGGTGCATATTAGTTTGGCTCCTACTTCCTGTTCCTGAAGAAATACTTGTATTCTTTACAATTACATCAGTATAGCAAGTTACAGTATCAGTGACTTCTTTTGCTAAAGCTTAGTATTGCTGATGCTCTCTCCAAACAGAGCTTAATCCACAGCTTGTATTGTTCTTGAAACTTTACTCCTAAGCCAGGAAAAACAATGCTGTAGAGAGAGACCCAGGATACCAGTAGAGCCACGGGCTATTTATTTCGGTGGGCCTAACACACTTAGGAAGTCGGTGTTACTCTGTAGCCATTTAAAGTTCAGTGCAAAATCTGTCAGTGGATTAGGTTGCGTGGTAAGCTGTTATCAGATAACCAGGACAGTGGTCAGCGCTGCAGAGACAGGATGTGTATGAATTTGGTGAAGAGAAGCTGTGTTGAAGCAGAAGGTCATTGCTTTAGACGAGCAGTATCTTTCTATATCCTCAATATACCTGTGGTTTATTATCTGTTATTATAGCAGACAGTGGTTTCTCCTTCTTTCCCCAAATATTAACATCTTTTCTGTTTTTCATAATTAACCACATCCACCTGAACAAACAGTGAATGTTGGGTTTGACTGTTCCAACTGTTTTCCAGTTAAAAAACCAGGGAAAACTAAGAGTTTGAGATTTCTGTTTGTGTCTGTTTCTTCAATGATAAAGAAAAAGATGGGTGACACTAAATTAGGAGTAATTAAAGTGGCATTAATTAAGCATATCTGTTTCAAGTGAGTGAATCTTGAAAGACAGCTGGTTTTGAATTGTATTACAGGCAGGGCTGTGTTGAAATACTAGATCTTTGATACGGCTGGCAGGTATTTCTACAGCCTTCATCTTGCACTAAATTGAGTATTTTTATGTGGAATTTAAAGTATGTCATTTCAGGCAAGTTGTTTCTGCATTCTCTGTTCATCATGAACTATAATGATAGTGATGTCTTAACTAGGGACGTGTTTGTCTTGTGTCTGTTCCTTAGTTTTGGAATGCAGAAGAACAGTGCAAGATCAAATAAATCTGAAAGTATTTGATAGCTGTGATACTCTGGTGCCTGTTAGGATGGTGATTTTACTGTCACAACTATCTCATTCTTAATTATGTTTTTGTGTCCGTGTGGAAGATAAAATAAAACCTGACCCCATTTTTAAGAGGAGGAGAAATGTCCAAACAAGTAAATAGGCTCTGGTAGCCACTGTAGGTGTTTTGATCCCTGCTATTCCAGCTTCCCCTTGCTTTTACTATTTCCTTATTTTTCATTTCCATTGTCTGCAGCAGTCAGGCCTACCTGGCTGTATGGAAATTATTTGGAAGTTAAAAAATGGGATGTGAAAGATTAATAGGTGAAGCCCTTCTACAAGAGAAGATTAATCAAATAAGCATTGGGGATATAAGTTTTTAGGTGTTTTCAATCCCTATCTCTGATTTTGCTTGTTCTGTAGTAGAATGCCAAACGTGAAATAAACAGGTTGATCGTGATGTTGAGAGTTTAGTTGGAAAACTAAAGTTGTAGTAGAAGAAACTGCATTTATATTTTTAGTGGCCTGGTATTGATAAGCTTTAAGTAGAAAAAAAAACCAAAGAAGTGGAAAAAGTTTATTAAGGAAATGGGGAAAAAACGTGGCTGCCTTATCAATGGTTGAATGACGTTCACAGGTGTACTCAGTGGGAAATCTGGGTAATTCTTTGAAGAGGAATAAAGTCTTACTGAACCTTGTTTTAACCCTCCAACCCTAGAAGCTGTGTTGAAAAAATAAAGTATTTTAATTTGTGAGTCTAGGTCATATGAGAATTAATGTACAAACTCCTCTGCTTTTCATTTCTCAGATACTTTTGTTAATTTTTTTCCTACAAGGATTTCAGTAATGCGAGTGCGAGTAATTAAGTACTAATTTAGAAATGTTTGTTAAACAATTGGTTTTAGGGGGGTAACTAAGAAAGGTTTTTGTTCAAGTGCAAATGGTAAATTAATTTTATTTTCCTGCTTTCAGTCACTCAAGTGCAGCCACTGCTCACGAGATGTTACCACGAAATCTACCTCAGACTTCACTTTTGCTCATTCGTTTGCTGCGTCATAGATCTCAACAGGAGCTCTGCAGACACTCTTGAAAATCTCTGAACAGATTGTGACATCAAGTTAAAGCATGATGACCTAACAGGAGGTCAAAGTCTCAAACATTGATTCAGCAGTTCAAGATAAAACTGCCCTTTTTTTAGCAGTATCACTTCCGAAGGCTACAGACCTCCTGCCATTTCTTTCCTGGTTACTTCAGAAACACTCAACTGACCTTTCTCTGGTGAAAAGATCTTGACTTTTCTCTCTGGTCCTGGAAATATTAATGGAATACAGTCATGTCTACCCAGGACGAGAGGCAGATAAATACAGAGTATGCTGTATCCTTGCTGGAGCAGTTAAAATTCTTTTATGAACAGCAGTTGCTAACTGACATAGTGTTGATTGTTGAGGGCACTGAATTTCCCTGCCATAAGATGGTTCTTGCAACGTGCAGCTCGTATTTCAGGTAAGTATTCAAACTAGGCTCTGGTAATTCTCTAAAATTTGTGATGCCTGGTTTTGAGTGTAATATTAAATAGCAACGTGTTGCAGAGACTTAAAGATCAGTGAAGTAAAAAGCTTAAATATCCTTACTTTCCAACACCAAAATAGTAAAATAAAATTTCTAGTGTCTCGTGACTGAACTCTAAATAAAGTATATTACTTTCTACAAGAAGTGTGGAGGGGAAAAAAAAATCACACTTGTGATGGCTCATTTTCTTTAGGGAGTTAATTGAGTCTGAATAATTAGTAAATTTCCTTTTCTTCACACTTAATCTTTATAGTATTTAATCTGTTTTTATTTCCCCAGGTAGGATAACAAGGGATTATTGAGAGTTGGCTATGGGAATTCCATTATCGTGTTCAACTGTAGTTTCTTAGCAGAAGCCTCTGCTAAAAGTAGGGATTGCTGTGCAAGTTCACGGCTTCCTTTTCTGAATCATCTGTTTTTCTCTGCTCAGTAAAGATGCCAGAAACTCTCCCCTTGTTTGAGAGTCTTTTGAATTTTTTTTCTTGTTTTGTTTCATGCCCCTCCCTAGATACTGTTGAAATTTTTAATTCAGGAGCTCTTTCTTCCCAGGTGTCCTGTTTCTTGTCTTTTGAAAAGCTTTTTTAATAAGATACGCTGAGTGCTACCCCTTTTTGCAGATACATTCATAGTAAGACCTTGATGATGAGGCACCATGAATTTTCTGCAGTGATTAATCATTTTTTGTTGGCAACACAGTATAATTAATCTGCCTGTCTGGAAGGAATCTGAAGCTCGAAACTAGTCCTGGTGACATCCACGCATGTTTTACCTTCCTGATGCATTGTGAAGGGATTATAACTTTCCTGTTTAATCAGAGAAGGGTTTGCAAATTTGCTTTTCTTGAGATGGGCTCGCTATACAGAACACATCTGAAACATTCTCTTTATTTTGTATCCTTTCTTGTAGAAAACTGTTCAAGCATTAACTTATTCGTTTTTGTTGCTGCTGGTTTTTGTGTTTATTTTTTCATTTCGGATGAGTCTGGTCCAATTTTTTTAGCAACAAGTATTGTGCGATCACTAGATAATGATTATTACCATTGGCCTTGTGCGAATGACATAGTTCCAACAGTTTGTAAAATAACAGCCCCTGGAAATGGAGCCAGATTTAATGTGGGTGGTTAATCATAAGGTTGGAAAGCTGTCATGAGTCCACACAGTGTGCTGCATCAGAATGTGCAGTCAAATCTCTTATTCATATGTGTTTGTTTATTATTTATGCAATGAGGTTTTGGCACTGGTTAAAAGAAGTATCAAACTTGTGGTTTTGTCATGTTCTGTTTTTCTTCTCTGCTTCGGTTTACAAAAGATGCTCAGCTTCCTAAATTTAGCTTTATTATGAAAAATTGATAGCCCTGAAGGAGGGGGAAGAAAGGCAAAGCATCTCTTGGTGTGATCCAGCCATTGTGTGTGATTGCAGCCAGCCTACCTTCCATCTTTGTGCCTGAACGATGTGCAGCCCTGCTCCAGCACAGCCTGCTCAGCAGTGCACGAACATCAGCTAGAGCTGGAGTCTCCAACAGCTCCCTCTTCCTTTCTTTGAGAAATGGGGATAGGATACTGCCTTTGTATTGGAATGGCTTTGCATAGGGAGTGTATCTCCGTGTTCCCTTCACCTCTACAGCCAGAGGCAAGACTAAAGACTAGACTCCTTCTAACTCCTCTCATACCCTATTTCCTAAAAAATACCCAAATAAAGAGCCCTGAACTGAATTTTCAATACAACCATAAATAACAAACCTGATTTAATATAAAGCTCTTCAAACCAATGTCCCCCATTTTACAAAAATTGACAGGTATGTGATTTATAGTACCAGATTCCAGATAGTTCTTAACTGTGTTGCAATTACAATACCAGAGTGGGCAATAGATGTATAAAGCACTATGGAAACAATAACCATTTTTTAAAACTGCTTTTCTATTTTTTTTTCAGAGAGGTGTAAGGGAGTTGTAAACTTGTTTTTTGTTGTTTTGGGTTTTTTTTTCCCAGACCAGGTATAATAGGTTTTTCTGTTATTTTTTTTTTTGTCTGCAAACTTGAAGTTTACTGCATGTTATGATGAATGGTATATAAGAAATAATTCATAGAGTGCTAGTCCTTGCTCCATTTCTCCTTCTCCCAGAGGAGCATCCTTTTTGATATGACTTCACTCAGTCCATTACATAAATCTGCTTCCTTTGTTTTAGAATCGAAAATCTGCTGTCTTACATTTCAGCAGTATTTTTCTGGAGGATGCTTCTTCCCTCTTACCACATATCCTAGAAGAAGGTTTAAATTGCATTATTAAAACTCCAAAATGATTAGAGTTCTCTGCTGATTAACACAGTAGAGTTTGCACGAATATAAAATATTTCTGCTGAAGGCACTGATGGTACTTCTAGAATGTTCTGTACAAATGCTTTATCTGAAATACTAGCTGTTAGCCTGAGGTAAATACTAAACTCCTGTAAACAGGCAAGCAAAAAGACTTTTGGAGTGCAATCACCAAAGACTTAGAGGTGACTGTAGATTAAGATTACTCACTGTTGATCCTTGTCCTAATGTGCATGTTTCTCCTCAGAGCCATGTTCATGAGCGGGCTGAGTGAAAGTAAACAAACACACGTACACCTGAGGAATGTGGATGCAGCCACTTTACAGATTATCATAACTTACGCGTACACGGGTAACTTGGCAATAAGCGACAGCACAGTCGAGCAGCTCTATGAAACTGCCTGCTTCTTACAGGTAGGAAGTTCTGAGTGTGAAAAAGCAGCTTCTGATCTCCACATTGTTTCACTCTTTGTCTTGTTAAATGCTCTTTCCTGTTCAGTCATTTCAAAGTACTTGTGGCCAGTTTGCTCAGTACAGACAGCAGCTGCTCGTCAAATACACTTTATGCGTCCATCCCTCCTTGCATTACAGTCCCTGTGGAAGGTGGAAGTAAACCAGTGCACCTCCAACTCTTAGAAAGTCCAGCAGACATAGTCATGTGGTGTACTTCATCCGTATGAAGCAGTTGACTGAGTCACCGCTGTGTTTTTGTGTATATCGAGTATTCCAGGCCTAAACTCTGTTGTTCAACTCCAGATGCAGGTGCTTTTTATGTGCTGCTGGTACATGAAGGCATATATTGTATGCAGTAATACTTCTTGTGTTTTTTCTTTGCGTTACAGGTGGATGATGTGTTACAGCGGTGTAGAGAATACTTAATCAAAAAAATTAATGCAGAAAATTGTGTGCGTCTATTAAGTTTTGCTGATCTCTTCAGCTGTGAAGAGTTAAAACAGAGTGCTAAAAGAATGGTGGAGCACAAGTTCACAGCTGTGTACCACCAGGAGGCTTTCATGCAACTGTCACATGATCTCCTGATAGATATTTTAAGCAGTGACAATTTAAATGTGGAAAAGGAGGAGACAGTTCGTGAAGCCGCTATGTTATGGCTGGAGTACAACACGGAATCACGATCGCAGTATTTGTCCTCTGTTCTTAGCCAAATCCGAATTGATGCACTTTCAGAAGTAACACAGAGAGCCTGGTTTCAAGGCTTGCCACCTAACGATAAATCCGTGGTGGTGCAAGGACTCTACAAATCGATGCCCAAGTTTTTCAAGCCCAGACTTGGCATGACAAAAGAGGAGATGATGATATTCATTGAAGCTGCTGCTGAAAACCCTGGTAGTCTCTACTCCTCTGTCTGTTACAGCCCACAGGCAGAAAAAGTTTACAAACTCTGCAACCCTCCTGCTGACTTGCATAAGGTCGGGACACTTGTAACTCCTGATAACGACATCTATATAGCAGGTGGGCAGGTTCCTCTGAAAAACACGAAAACCAATCACAGTAAAAGCAGCAAACTCCAGGCTGCCTTCAGAACTGTGAACTGCTTTTACTGGTTTGATGCGCAGCAAAACACTTGGTTTCCAAAGACGCCGATGCTGTTTGTTCGCATAAAGCCATCCCTGGTGTGCTGTGAAGGATACATCTATGCAATCGGAGGGGACAGCGTCGGTGGGGAGCTCAACAGGAGAACTGTGGAGAGATACGACACTGAGAAGGATGAGTGGACCATGGTGAGCCCGTTGCCTTGCGCGTGGCAGTGGAGCACGGCGGTGACAGTTCACAACTGCATTTACGTCATGGCACACAACCTGATGTACTGCTATTTCCCCAGGTCGGACGCCTGGGTGGAAATGGCCATGCGACAAACGAGTCGGTGTTTCGCTTCGGCGGCTGCTTTTGGCGATAAAATATTCTATATTGGAGGACTGCACATCGCCAGCAATTCTGGCATAAGGCTCCCGAGCAGTACTGTGGATGGGTCTTCCGTAACCGTGGAAATCTACGACGTGAATAAGAACGAGTGGAGGATGGCAGCCAACATCCCTGCCAAGCGCTATTCCGACCCCTGCGTCAGGGCCGTTGTCATCTCCAATTCCTTGTGTGTCTTTATACGAGAAACCCACATGAACGAGAGAGCCAAGTATGCCACCTACCAGTACGACCTGGAACTCGATCGCTGGTTCCTGAGGCAGCACATATCGGAACGCGTGCTGTGGGACTTGGGGAAGGACTTCCGGTGCACGGTAGGGAAGCTGTACCCATCTTGCCTTGAAGAGTCCCCATGGAAACCTCCAACATATCTCTTCTCGCCAGACGGAGCTGATGAATTTGAGCTGGACGGGGAGATGGTTACTTTACCACCTGTATAGCTCCCAAATTAGACTGCACAACGGATTCTGTGCTCAGTTACAAAAGAAAAGAAATGGCTGTGAAAGAGCACATCTGAGAGTGGGAATGTCAGGCCTGTCTTTCATGAATTGTATTTTTATGCCCTACCTAATAACACTTGCCGCCATTCAGTACGAATAAATGAAATGAGCAGATATGCTTCCATAATCTGAAATACTATTATCTGATAATTGAGAAACATATATGTATATCATAAGCTTAAGCATCTGACTTGTCTAAAGAATTAATTCTAGTTCTATGAAGTCTCAGTTCAGGAAAATTAGCTTCAGAAAAAAAAAAGTAGTTAATGTTTCTAGGATGATGTCTCAACTCTTTTGAAAATATCTTCCAGTTATATATGAACTACTTCTGAATATTCTACTTAAGTGCTAGTTATATAACTGTCAGTGTGGCCTAATAAAAGGACTGTGCTGCACTTACTTAATACTAATATCCATGTTGGTATAGTAATGCCATTATAAGAAAAAGAAACAAATCCCATGGATCTACCTGTGGTAGGAAGGGTAGATCTTCCATTGTATGGTAACATGCAAGGCAAAATGACTGCAGGTTCAGTCAAGCTGTATGACGAGGTGCATGTGTTCTATTTTCACTAACTTATACCTGTCTATTTAGAATACAGGTCTTCCAAGCAGCTGGTAGATTACCAGGTGTGGACTTAAGTTGCTGGGCTTGCAATAGGAGTTGCCAGCCCTCATAGTGCGGGTCTGTGTGGGGCTTTAATCAGTAAATGCCTCCACACTCTGTATTACAGTAACATTGGCTCATGTATATTACTTCCTGCTGCTGATGTATTTTTCCATTGTAAAACAAAGTTTTAGTGTGGATTAACCAGGTCTTTATTTTCTGTTAATTTAATAACAAGCATTACTGTAGTGTGATTGTGTATAGATATCCCTTAGCTGTCAGGTTTTTTACTTCGGGGGAGGGGGGGAAGCAAAATTCAGGAATATCCTGTGCTGTTGTGTGCAGGAGAGCAGATGACTAGTGCTGCTCTGGCATTAATCCCAGGAACCACTAGCAGTAGCGGGGCGCCGCCAATCTAACATGAACACAGGTGCTTCATGACAAACCCTACTAGCATGTTCAGCTGCATCATGTTCTGGCACTGTATTTTGAATGACATTAATTTATTAAAAAAGATTGAATCCAACTCACTTGGAGTGTGCTTTTTGCGTGAAATAGAGAGAGCTACGACACCTTCCCACCACGTGTCACTTGCAGCAAGTCACTTACTGAAGGCAACTTGGAATAGTTAAGCCTGGAGGTGAGTAGTACATTAAGTTGTCTGTGCTTACTCGTCAGCAAAAGCTGGAAATTAGGTATTCAAGTCAAACTGAGGATCCCCTGCTATCATTTTTATAAATCAGCACTCCTCCAATCACGGGACAAATTCTGCCCTACTAAGAGTAAAGAACAGCAGGCAGTCAGGAGGTAAATGAGGAACCTTTTCGGTAAGTTCAGAAGATGGCAGACGTATTTTCAGTCTTTAATAATCAAATTGATTTACTCCAGTGTCCAGAGTGGCACTGGCTTTTCTTACTCCGTTAAGTACAATTGCAGCTTTCAACAAATACAGCACCTGTATATTGTTGGGGCCAGGCCCCAAGTGGCTTTACAGAGTTTTGTCTTGTACAGTTATTAAGGGTTTTGACTAGAAAAGGGACTTTAGGTAAGAAAACTGCCTTACATAAAAACCCTTTCTGGTGCTTTGGCATTTTACGCCCTGTGGGGATTTATAGGACCCAGAATAACAAGAGCAAGCTACCAATATTTTTTTTTTTTTTTAAGAAGATGACGTAACATGTTTGCATTTACCATTACATAAACTTTTTTTAACGCCTACACTTTTTAGATAAGAGGGGTGAGGTGACTCAGGGGCTCCTGCCCATGGGTCTGTTTACGTTGCTATCATGTTGCAAGCCTGTGCAAGGGAACACACATTAAAACAAAAACAGCCCTACTCTTTTGTAAGGCAATTTGGAGAATCGCATACCTCAGGCAAAAACATCAGCGGTATCCAAGTAACTCCAGCCTGGATGGACTGCTCAGTTCTGTGGCTCATTCTCCCTTCACTTAATTGTTATCAGGCTGCATTAGGCTTTAAGGATAAGCCTTTGTTGTTTAACTGTAGGTGATCTGTATAGCTAGGGAAGGAGCAGAGTGGGCTGGTTCTGTTACTGGGAACTTTCAGCTTGAGTTCAGAATCTTATGTGTAGTTTCTCACCAAAGGAAAAAAAAAATAGGAATAGGAAATAAATACCAAAAAGCTTTTATTAAATTATTAAATTGCAGTGGCTCTAAGTCACAATTGCCTGAGAGAAGCTGGAAGAACTGCTTGATTTTACCCCTTTAAGAACATCTTTTGAAGTACAGTCAGTCTATATGACTTCTTTTAGTCTACATTTTTTGTATTTTTTTCCCTAGATGTTATCCGTGTCTTTTGTGTTCTGTATGGTCCAAGATTATGTAGTACCTTACTTAAAATTTATTTACTATTAATTATAGGGTATTTTAAAGACAAGACTAGTCAAGTGTTGAACAGTTCTCTAGTGACTGCTAAAGACATACTTACTGTTAGTTCACTTACTCAACTACTTGCTGCAGTATTCAAGCACAAAAGGAAAACAGCTGGCAAATGCTATTCTCAAGTCTAAATTCTTTCCCTGCATAATTCAAGAAGGAAACTGTGCAGGCAGAGCATTGTCATGTGCCTGGAAGTGGTCACTAGTAGAATTAGACTTCTGCAGGAACAAAGACAGCAGCCAAAAAAACTGCAGTTCTTGTTTCATAAGGAGAGCAAATGTGATTAAAGCCTTCAGAGAGTCCTAGCTAGTGTCTTACTACAAAGCTTCAGCCTAATCCCAGGCTATTCAACCTGTACTTTGGCTCTGATGTATATTTACATACAAGTTTCAGTGAATCAACTTTGTATGTCCTCAAGCTCTGGATATATTTGCAAGTGTTTCTGATACATTTGCCTCTTTTCTGGTAGAACTAAATTTAAGTCAGCCTTACGTGGTTTCAGTTCCCCTTACCTAAAGTAGTAAAAACGTGATCTGGCCTCTGCTAATTTTTAATGCATCCACTCCTTTTTACAGTTGTTTAAATAAATACCTAATTGCAAGTTTAATTTTTGTGGTAAGGGGCAGTGAATTGTGTCGAGCTTTACGGAGAACAGGATCAGATATACAGTAAATTTGCAGGGGTGAAATAATTTTATAACATTCTAAAGATTATATTTAAGATTTAAAGCACTGCCTGGTTCAAAGCACTGCTGCTTTTCACAGTATTTCTCATTTCACTTCTCAATGCCTCTGTTAAGATGCACAAATAACTCCCACACGGCGGGACAACCAAGGGGCCACCTGTGGACAAACCTGCAGACCACCTAACTTGTAAGTCAAGCTCGTGTTTTTCCTTCTCTGTTTCCCATTTCCAACTGCCTTCAAATTGTCTTCTCTTTTTGAATCTGGATTCCTACACAAAAGGAGCTTTTAGGCAGACTCTGAAGTAGGCTTACCCTTAAAACCAGTTTCTTTCCACTTTCTGCTCAACATCAGCCACACGAAGTTCTGTTTAGTTCCACTTTCAGAGGTGGAATTTAAAGTATCATTTCCCTCCTACAACATTTCTCAGGAGTACAATTCAGCAAGGAGGAGTTCTTATAACCCAGAGGAGTATTAACAGACTCTGTGAAATGCCTGTATGGCATCTGGACATCTTCACACACCTCCCAAGCTCCAGTATGGAAGGGGCTGGTGAACGGCCTGAACCAGCAGGTGAGAGCAAGACTTGGGTCACTACTGAGTCACAGAACCTCTGACGTGGAAGAAAGGACTGACAAAGAAAATAGGACGGGCATGAAGGGGAAAGAGAAATAGCAGCATCTCTCTGTGTGCTTTTCTCCCCTGCTGCTCTAAAAAGCAGCTCTTCTGTGTCTTGGTCTAACCTGTGAAACCAGGTGCCTCCATTTCAGCACAGAAAGGGTTTAAGCCCTGCACATCTGCCATTACTGAAGTGCTGAAGTATGACCAGTCACTGGAACAATCCTCTGACTGCATCTCTTAAAACAGCAAACTGTGCTGAATACACACTTGCACTCCACTGCATTAATATGACCAAAGAGGACAGTAAAAGGTATTACTAATGAAAGGTAATGATGTAATGTAGAACTTAGAGACTATTCAGATCATGTGTTAAACATCAAGCTAAACCCTCATGTCAAGATTTAGTGCAAGAAGCACAGCTTCTTTTAATTTAACTCCAAGCACGTGCTTTTACTGAAGAGAAAAAAAATAATTAAACCATTTCCAAGATTGTTTAATTAAGAGTGGGCATATGCTTCATCCAGTTATCTGGCACAGGATTACACTTGTCAAAATTCATATGCACACAAATTATTCAGAGCAGCAAAGGTCAGCAACCACAGGTCACATTAGGCAATACGTTAAGCTCAGCATTTTTTTTTGCCACTTTCTGGTGTGCCTGAACTTTTAAATTCTCCACTGTGTTTTTTAGTGTGTGTTTCTTAAAGTATCTGAATTGAAAGATGAGAAACCGAGTTTCTTCTCCAGTATTTTCCAGCTGTTTCATACAATATGCAAGTTATTTTGTTATGTTATTTTCCATATTGTTTTTAAGACAAGAAGACAGCTGTACATCTGCCTTCACTTTAGGTAACTGTTCTTCCTTCAGTCTCAATATTCTTACTTGATTATGTTCATCCCATCTAGAAGGCAGTGGTGCTTTCCTGGTGATCTACTTTAAGACAAGATTTTGTAGGTGTTATCTGCTACTATTGAGGCAAACAGTAATTGTGCTTTTGTCAATATTAAGTCAATAAATTCAGGCAGGGAAGTAATAAGAAAAAATAATCTTACTTCACCAGTTGATTTTGGAATATTATTGCAAGAGGAGCAATGTATGATTAAGCAATTTTGAACCTATACAGAAGGACTCAAGACAGCTAGACTTCCAAGTTCCATCACGACTGAGATTAAGCCACCTGTGTACAAAATGTTGTGCATATATGATGTCAATTTACAGGGAGTAAGATAATCTGAGTAAGGGTCACTGTTTAACTGACAGCAGTGATCCACCTCCATATATTTTATGAATCCAAACACTACTTCTAATGTTTGATAAAGAATGGGGTCAAGACCAGAAACAACACAGAAGTAAAGCTCTGTGCCTGCTTCTTTAAGTCAGTCCCTTCTCTAATAGAATATTAAAGACTCAAAACACCATGAAGCAATTTGTCATACATCTTTAATCATAATACAATAATGTAGTGTTTCTCCCCTTAATGAATACCCTCCCTGTTGCCCTTTTTAATGAAAACTAAATACCTGCAAGAAAGTAAAATTACAGTGCATAAAAAACACGACGTAAATTTATCTTTCAGTGTGTTTGCACAACTACTTGCACATGGTTGGAAAAATGTTAACCAATTTTAGGGAATTGCAGCCATTTGCTAGACATAAGCTTCACCTGACTCACATCCGAATGTTACTCAAGGCAGTTAAGTTTCCTCCTACTGGAAAAAGCCCATTTTCCAAATCATTCTCAGGTAGGAACAACAACATCATTATGGCGGAAGTTTCAGAGTCCTAAAACAGCTCACTGCGGCAGAGAACTGGATGCGCAGCAATTCATTTACATGGTATCCTGGTTTCGACCAGATGTCACAATCCACAGGAACTACCTGCTACTTTGAAGCTAAATCTACACCAAAACTTCAGTTGTATCCAAAGTTCTTACTGATCTAAGAGAGGTCTGTGACCTCCTGAACACTTCAATCAATTCACAACGAGCAGCACCCCATAGGGAATAAAAAGTCACACTGGAGGATCTTCTTGTCCTAAATTTGCAAAAAGCAGCATCTGCCATCAGTTTAAATGGAAGACCAATTTCAAAAAGACTGCCAGTGAATTACAAGCAGCTACCAATATCAAAACCAGATGGCTGCATGTGTCTTCTGGTGGGGTTAAATTATAAAAATAATACAGCTTTTTGAGCAGACCAAACTTTAAACAGGCTGGATGTATTTTATTTTTCAAGTAGCACAAGAAAAATCAAATACATTACTTGTATGTTCAATTATCAAGCGATAGTTTCTATGTTTAAAACCAGTATTCACGCCTTCACTTTTACAATTAAATACTGCCACATAAGTTTCTCTGCTTAGTAATAATTTGTATGGAAATCAGAAGCTTGTTTAGGCAAAATATTATATTTAATTACAAAGGTGCTTAAAACAGATGTACGAGGTCAAACAAGTGCAATGTACTAGAACACTGACCTAAAAAGTCTAATTAAATTGTGACGTTTGAGGAAACTGGTGTCAGATGTGCACAGGAATCAAGGTTATGACATGAAAATAACTGATGAAAGATGCTGAACACCTCAGTCAAATATTAGGTCGGCAATACTTGAGTGTTAGGGGGCTTTGGGGACCTACATCTCATATCTGTCCTCAATAGGCAGTTCCTCAAATGCTGGTACATACAAAAGGCTGAAGCTGATGCCCTCGATGACAGAAAGTTGAGAGGTCTGCTATTGCATTACCTGTAAGTCAGTGTGTGCTGCGTGTTGACAGCCAGAAATGCCTTTACAACATCAAATCACAACAGAGCTGTAACAATACCTTCACAGCTGACTGATTTAGAGGCACTATCACCAATTCACTCAGGACTCACTGTTTCTTATGGTGCAGAAATGGATGTCAGGGTCTTCGAAATGGAAGTCGACTGCCTAAATCTTTCTGAATAATTAATAATGCCTGCACTGGAAATTTTAGAACAGAGGAGAGGAAAATGGCTGGCATTTGCACTGGATTTAACTAAAGATGTTACAAGCACTAAGAAGAGAACTGCATGGGCTTAGATGAACCTCAGTGGCTGCGTGCCTTCCTGCAGCCCAGAAGTAAGCTTAAGCAAATATCAAAGAGCAAAACATAGATGTTAATGAAGACCACTAATTATTAAGATCACTTCATCTCCACCCACTCTATGAGTCTTAATCACTATATGAGTTTAAATGCAAGATCAGTTTGCTAGCAGGATGCCAGTTCTTGAAAAGACTGAAAATTATTACAAGTTTTTTATTCTGTCATTTGTAAAGAAAGGAAAATACTCTTAATTAGAACGTACGTTTGGCTCCACAACAGAGACAGCTGGGACAGTGGGAATAAGACTGCAGAGAAAGATCTGTCCTTGCCCATAAGAGAAATACTGTGAAGTGTGGTGACAGAGTTGCTGTACAAAGCAGCAATCAGCTGTGCGTCAGCCTAGCACTCCAGACGCCACCTCGTTCTGCCTTTCCTCAGACTGCTCCACCACAAAACAAACAAACGAACAAGAGTCAGCTTTCTAATATTCCTAGGCCAGCAAGGGAGTCTGTCAGAGTACGGGGAATGCTGAGAGCTAATACATCTGCCATATAAATTTGGAGCATAGGAGAATTCTAGAGAGAAAACGCACGTGAAGAGGTGACAGAAACAAGGATATTGAAAAGGGATCCTTAAAGGTCCTTTTTCTACACCTTGTAAATACCAAGTACTTGCCTGGCTTCTAGAAAATCCTGAGCTCCTAAGCCTAAATCTACCTAGTGTGCCTTAAGTTGCTGAAGTTAAGTTTTATAGGTGCTTAAGTCCTTTAGGAACTTTTCAGAGTCTTCATTACAGCATGAACTCCGACCATTTAAATCCCAAACAGCAGACAATGTGTTAGTCATTTCACAAAAGCAAGGGATTATTTTTGGTTATTTTCTTATCTGCATGCTGAATCAGAAAGCTCTAGACTCACCACGAATAAAGACAGCTCTAGTCTTATTTCTCTGCCTATAAAGTAGTACCTAGTCTTTGAAAAGATACAAATGTCTATTACAGAGTTGTGGAATAAAACAGAGCATCAGAAGTGTTAGAAGATACAGAAATACACACAGAGACTAGGAGCAACAGTTGCAGTTCTATAGATACATCTTACTTGTTGTGTCAGAAGCAGTAGATTAAGAGAGCTGTAGTGGCCTTTTTTGCCCTTCTCAAATCAAACTACTCAAACTAGCTGTAGACTTTCAGGCTTTCCAAAGTCATTCTATTTAATTTGCCCTGGGAAAAAGATTAATCAATGTTTTAAACTAGATCCTGCATTTTCAAATCACTGTTCGAAGCAATAAAACTGAAAACCATGTTGCTTGGATGGTGACAGTGTGATGCAAATGTAGCTTTTCTATTAGCTCTACTAATGCACATAAGAAATTACAACATAATTTCTTAAAACAAATTACATTCAAGCCTTCTTGTTTATCTCTTGTACAGCTGCTGCATTTCATCTGAGGAACAGGAGAAATAACCATGACTAGAAATCTTGGCCCCAGAAAAGAACACGGCAAAATGCTGACAAGATACCAACGAGGCGATAAAATAAGAGCCTTTTGGTAAAGAAGAGTTGGAACACTTGACAACGTAATGTAGAAAATGTTAACAGCTACCACGTGGGGATGTCAGAAGGCATCCAGAGGCACACACATTGCAAGAAAACAGGAAATAATTTCCCTTGGAATCAAGACATGTATGAAGTGCAATACGCTTGCATACAGAAGACACCGCATGCAGGTCACACAGGAAATACAGCATTGTGCCACATCCCTTCAAATAAATTTCTTCACACAAGGATACGAACTGAGACAGTTTAGTTACTCTCTCAATTCTAGTGTTACTTTCCTTATGAAAAAAGTAGTTATCCAAATGGACTGTTCCCTGAGTCGACACAGAAAATCGATATAGCTGATCTTCATTTGGAAGAACCTTCATCACTTGACTGGGGGGAAAAAAAAAAAGCCACGCAGAGTTTGCTACTGTTCTAGTTTTGGGTGCGTTTAGTACTTTGTATTCATATGTATGAAACTACATTGATGTTGTAATTACATCCTAGTAGAGCAAGACCTCACAAAACTGTCTAAAATCCATTCCCAATTTGGGAGAAATGTTTTATAATACTTTCCCTGAAGAGATCTCTCCAACTGGAATCCCATTCGCGTCCCAGGGTAAAAACAGTAAAAACATATGCAAAGTTATGAAGACCTACTGTATAACATGAAAAAAAAAATACTGATTTTGCAACTATCACATAAATTTGGAGACACAAAGAGAGCCAGAGACAGATTACAATGGATACAGAGGATAAAGGAAAAAAAACCCCTTGTCAGCCACGGTCTTACTCTGCACCGTGTTGAGTTTAGTTTGCAGGTGAAAGCAAGAAAGTTTCACCTGGCTTGGAACCCTTTAGGGGTTGCAGAGATTCTCTCAAATCCAACCTGAAAGAAGAATCAGTATTTATAGTCTGCTTATTTCTAACAAGAATTCACAAACATTTGGCTATCTGGATTGAAAAATATAACTAGTTTACATAAATATTTTCAACATCCAAAGAAAATGTACAAATCTAAAGTCAAACACATTTGGCTTGCAACAAGCCCTGTTTGCTAATGTCTTTATAAAGGCTCAGTTTTAAAGAGAAGTAGTCATTTTAAATATAACCAATATACTGCAAATGCCAATGCCATCCCATTGTATGGAGACACCATTCTTCTATGCTTCTAAGTGAAACTGCATGATAACATTCCACACCTGCTTGCAAGCAACATATATCTTATTTTGGTCCTGGGTAGTTAATCTCCACTCCTCCATTTTGGAGCAGTCTTTTTACAGCTCAGAGAAAGCATTGCACCTGAAATAGTCAGCAGCATTACGGAAAACCAGCATTTAGTCCCCGAGGCTTTGGGGCGACTGCGTGAAAGTGGAAAACCAGGATGACATGGCTGATTTCGCGCTTGTGAAGGCTCCTCCGACGGACTGACCTGCAACACAAACCGAAGATCGGCACTGAAGTGTCGCCGTCACCGAGCTATTACAAAGAAATATCGAAACAAAATTTAAAATCAAACAACCAGTTGCCCAATTTGGGATTTGAAATCCAATTCCAGAATCTGTGTCAGAAAACATTCAAAGAACTTGAACACAGTAGCTCAGCAGAAATGGCCTATGATGTCCTTTGCCCAGGAAGGCTTGCTAGACTGATTGAACAACAGCAAAGAGAGAAGACAGACTCCAATGGCAAAAAAGAAGGAAGTTAAACAATTTTTGGCAAAGCTATTGCCAAACAAATATCAAACCCTTTAATGGGTGGAATCTCATTATCTCACACTGCAAGATGACAATGTGATGTCAAATCCCTGATGTCAAAGCCCCTGTTGAAATGCAACAAATGCTTTTCCAGAAAATTACAGACAACTGCAAAATCTGCAGAAACTGGCACATAGACTATATCTGGTCTCACCCAGTTCTGGATAGTTCCAGTTGAAGTAAAAATAAAAACTGAAATTAAAAATTCAGAATAACTTAATGCAGAAGTTGGTGCGGTCTAAGGATTTCCGGATTACATGAAACCTCTTACCTGAACATTTCTTCCCATATTCATCTCCAGGACACAAAGAAAAAGAGGAACATACACTAATTTGTAGTCTAGCTGCTTGTCTTTCCACTATTACACAAGATATGCTGCCTCAATGAGCAGCTCTACCCTTCAAAATGTTGCTCTGGTTTGTGTGTATGTTATAAAGCACACTTGGATTAAACCAAAATATAACTGAGAAATAGGATGCTTCTTCAAAAGAGATATGGCTTAGATGCAAGATGATTTTAAATATATTTCTTACCTACAGCTCTTCCTGTCTGTACAACATTTCGGCTGGTGGAAACCATCACATTTCCAATCTTCTTTCCACGTTCGCTGTTTTGCACAGAGCTAATGAAGAGAGATACTGAACAGTGTTAGTTCACTGACAGGTATAAATAAAATACATAGTTAAAGTATTATCATTACACACAGATTTACATAGCATACATATACATAGTTCATATATATGATCAAGCCCATAATTCCTGCATGCATCTTATCCACACAGATCAGTGAGGAAAGCTTCTCAGAGGAAGAGAAGATGCTGTCAAAGCACCCAAGTGGTTCATTCTTATAAGGCACACTTTAAACCTTTCACAGAACCACAGATGCAATTAGGTTGGAAAAGACCTCTGAGATTACTGAGTCCAACCTATGACCAAACACCACGGTGTCAACCAGACCATGGCACTAAGTGCCACATCCCGTCCCTCCTTAAACACTGCCAGGGACTGGGACTCCACCACCTCCCTGGGCATCCATTCCAATGTCCAATCACCCTTTCCTAAATGTTTACCAAGATGCATTTATGTTCTAAATTACAAACTCAGATTTGCAGTAAATAAGAGCAGTTTTAGCCCTAGCATATAACCTTTGAACAAAACAATGTTACTGATCAGCCTTTTCTCTCTAAATAGAGTCTACTTGGTATCTTTCTCTACGATTAAATTTTTCATCAAGGACAGTTTACACTCATTTGTTAAAGAAATGCAAAAAAACAACAGACATTATCATCATTTGGAAAGAAAAGCACAAAAGCAGTCAGTTCTACTGCACAAGTATGATCACATGAAAATAATCTGTTTTAAATTGTGACTTTCAAGCCCACATTTCAGGCTTTGCAAAACCCATTAATATGAAACTTAACAACACATCACGGCACATTCTTTTCCCGCTTTCAAAATCTTCAGTGTAGATGGAAAAAGCAGAAAGAACAGAACAAGTTTAGGCTCAGTTTGCAAAAGCAAGGCATTTTGATGAGTATCTGATAGCAAAGTCCCACCTGGAGAACAAAAGCGCTGTTGTAAAAATACATATTATCAGAAGCACACTAAGAACTACTGGTCTCACCCTACCCAGAAGAGTTAGTAACTCACCTTCCAAAAACAAAAATAGGGCAACATTATAGACACCTACACATCTTTCAAATTAAGTCTTTCTACAAGGATTATCCTTTAATAAAAAAGAGCTGCTATCAGCATGCACCTTCTTGAAGGCAATTACCTTGAGATTAATCTTGACTCGTTTGCATTCTCAATTGCCATCACGGAAATTTAATCTGTCGCTGGTCAGCAAAAGCAACAAAAGGATCCAGCGAGCTCAAGTCTGAAGCTTTTTATTCCTCGAGCTGTTCTCTGTTAACACGTGGTTTAGGTCTACCCACAGTGTAATGAAATTAATGTTTCCACAGCCGAGACAGGCACAGAGTCGGCAGTGTGTATGTGCTGCTGATTTACAGGCATCTTAAGGAACCAGCCTCTAAATGTTTTATGGTCAACACAGCTAAGTGACAAAACAATCCATTCTGCTTGGTGCATAAACCCAAGAGCAAATTCCGGCTTCAGTTAGAGATGAACAGCCATGGCAATAAAAAGCCCCACCGAGTTTTAGACTTGAATACTACAGGCAGGAGCTGAGACCAACTTAAAGTTCAGCTGAGTCTGGCGCAATAAGGAATTAAACAAAACTCATTTTAAACTTGTAAACTGAAGAAGCTGAATGACATCTCAGCATGCATACAGTGAACTTTGAGAGTTTTAGAACAATGTTGTATTAAAAACCAGTCAAATAAATAAAAAAAAAAAAAAGCTGGTGTCTCCTAATAATGTCAATGTACAGGTTATAACAGCTTATGCTTTAGCTTACAAATTAAAAATAAATATACAAAAGCCTTATAATTGCAACACAAAAAAATCAAGGCTCTAATATGTAAATTCCAACATAGAATATTGCATTAGCCCTTTTTTTTTTATTTATTTCAGGCAAATGTTTCATCTTTATATGTGGTGATGTTTTGCAAGAGAATGTTGTGTACAGTTTCATGGACATGGCCAATTTGAATCATTATCTTGGTTAGTTCATCACAGCAACAGTTATGCAGTTAGTAATATTTGACCAAACTTTTAAAAATACAAATCAAAGTACTACATACTTACTGTGACAATCTTAATTTAACATCTGATACAGAGTACTGTCCCTGGAATGGGTGGCTAGAAGAGGAGGAAAAACCCGAGAAAACATTCAATATTTATTTTTTTCATGATGAATCTGTATCACAGTTATAAGCTGTCCCCCTCTCTGTGCCTTACCAAAAAAAAAAGTTTAAAAAATATTTTACAGATTTTCTACTCTATTACTTCACAGAAGGCTGGGTTCCAGTGACTACTCAAACATAGATTTCTTATGAGCTACCTATAAGGTGCCTTCTATTTACAGACCAGATATTAACAATCTTTTCAACACTAAGTCAAAAGCATCTCCTTTCAGCAACATAGAGCAAATAAGAAGCATCCCTTAAGCAGATCAAAAGAGCTTTGTAGCTCTAAAGAAAAACCTTTTTCAGACTACAGCAGCTGAGAAACTAAAAGCAAACAAAATTCCCTGCAGTACAGTAGTAACCCACACTAAACAAAACACATGCCCAGCCAACAGTGCTACCAAGCCTGGCACGGTCCAGTCCTTCAGTGAAAATACACATAAACCAATCTAAAGTATTGAGGATGGAACAGAAAACAGCCAGCTCCCCTCCATACCCATCAGAGACAACCCTGGACACAGCTACTCCCTGTACAACTGGAAGCAATTAATAAAAAGGAGAACCATCTGAGGACAATTCCTGAGGAATGACAAACTTTCTATAGCTGGGGACAGCCAACAATCAACTTGAACTCAGGTTTTACTTCTCCTGACTCTGGATATATTTTTCTTCATAAAAAGAATTAGTGTAAATGCTAAAAAGTTCCCTTACCTGGAATTTACCTCTGCAAGAGCCGGATGCTTGTTGCTATTCCATACTCTGTAGTTGTGGGTATTTTTCCAGGCTGCTACAAATGTTGTTCCGAAGTCTGACAAAGTCTTTTCATTATCTGATAAATTAAAATAAAGATGAAAATTTGCAGAAACTCATTATAAATGTCAACACAAGACAAATTATTTTCCTGTAAAGAAAAATTTTATTTTTTCCAGGCTCTTATCAAGTCAAAGACAATTAGAACTCCAGTTCTAAGAAACAGGCACTTCAAAAATGTTTTATTTTTATTTTTAAGTATCCAAAAATACCATTTGCACTGGTCTTGGTCAGATACACTGGGCTTTGCTGTACTGTGTTATTACTCATTCAAATTTAGTAACCCCCAACTCCACTCCAAAACTGCAGTAGGAACTACTGTGGAATGAACTTATCATAACAATGACCCTTTTAAAACCCTGAAGAGTATAGGAAATAATTTAGGAGCCAGACAGTGAAATAGTATGAGCTTCCCAGAAAACCCTGATATTTCATATCAACCAGGTAATCACCTTAAAGTACTGATGTTCTCAGACCAACAACTTGGCATCTTCCAGATTTTAAAATCAAGTTCTCAATCCCGAGTTTTCTCAAAAATACCACAGAACAAAAATCTGAATTTGTTAATTGGTGAGAACAGAGAAAAATCTGATAAGAATGAAGTTAAAGGAGTGAGTGTAGGGCAAACTAAATATTTTCCTCAAATAAAACACTGATTCTTTTATTTATATTTGCACAAAAGGCAGGAACATACAGAATTGTCTCTGAGCTAAAGCAACAAATGTTGAGGCTCCAGTAAACACAAGCTTATAAAGTCTGTAGATAAATCTTTTCACCTATGTGAATCTCTACTTAGGACCATGGCAAGATGGGAAAAAAAGCTGGAACAGTCTAACAAAAAAAAGTCTAACAAAACTTCCTGAAGACAGCCACTTAACTTCATGTCTCCTTGAATCCAATTAGTTTCCCAAAATTAACTTCAGGCTGCAATACAGTCAACAAGACACTCAGGTTCCTAACAGTCTCATCATATACGGGGTTTCAGGTACTTCTGCTTTTGAGGAAAACTTAATTAAATCAAGGAGAAAGTCTAAGAAGAAAGTGTCTGTAGGGCTGTGAAGTAAGAATTAGCAATAGGCTTGTCAAGGAATAACAAGGATAGCCAAGGACAGCTGAAAAAGCAGCCTAAAATGAAACTTAAGGCAGAGGGAGACCCAGTGACAGGCCACACACTTACAGCAACAGAGCAAACACCTATTACATCCACCCCAAACAAGGTATCTGTTCTACCTGGTTGCAGCACAGCAGCAAGCAGTGCGTGAAGATAAGCACTGAACTGAGCCCTGATCCACTCATCTCCTCCTTCCCATCCAGTGCCATCAAGGAAAACATCATCTCTGTTCTCAGTTACGTGCTTCACCAAGTAATCTGAAAATCTCAGGTCAGCAGTTGTTGGGTTCAGGATCTTACGGAGTTCTGGATCATGGATTTGTACGTGAGCATCTTCTATCTGTTTGGAACAATTCCAAGGGTAAACATTTATCTAAACAGAACTGCTCACACATACTTATAAGACTACATATTGCTACCTAAATCTAAACCCCCATTCCCCCAAGACATCAAGAAGAAACAAATGCCAAAGAAACAACGAATTTACTGTTCTCAGAAAGTCAGATGCTGCTCTGATATATCCAGAATCTGATCATTTCCTTGGCACAGAGTAAAAGCTGCTATTTGACAGGATTTGGCAGGGCATGTTTGGTGCTCACATGTATTTCCCTAGAGGCCCTTTGATTATCACTTCAATTTATTAATTACCTTAGGTTACTAAATGCTGAGTAAAAAGTTGTGTCTCTTTGCTAGAAGTGACACATATACTGTTTTTTTTTTTTTAATTTTTTTAGTTGTTATTTTTATTTTTACTATTTTATTTAGATACTTTTTTTTACCCTCTTGATTAAATCAGAAAGAATACCAGTATCAATATCTGCATCTGCTGCAAGCACTTATTTTTGAAGATTTTATTACAAAGCCATGAAAAAAACCCATGGCACGAAAAATAAAACTACAGCAGCAACAAAAGAAAATTTAACAAGTGCCCTGCAAATTCAAATTTTGGAATATATCTAAAAACACGTATATTAGTTTTGCACAGCCCATCCCTTCAAATCATAGACATTTAATAACCTTCCGAATTTGAGAATTTATTTCACATGGAAGAAATTAAAAATCTGGGCAGGAAGCTTTAAATGCTGTGTTTAAAATGCAACCCCTGCCTCCACCCCTGCCCCTCAGGTTCAAGAAGTTCGAATGCCAGGATCCATACTTCCACAATTGCATCACTCAGGTGTTTCTGCTGGCGGAACAGGATATTGGTCGCTCCCGCAACAAAGCCGCGGACCGTGACATCCGACAGGAGATGATGCTGCTGCAGCGCCATGTACGGCAAGCAGAGGTACCCCTAGGGTGACACACGTATTTAGAGAGTTAACACTGAAAAATTAACAGGTTATATTCCGAGTTTTTCCTAATTAAGAGCCAGCACGTTTCACCCAGAACGAACCTTAGTTATTATGGTTTCAGCCACAATTATCTATTGTTTCGCTACACTGTATTTACAGAGCAAAGCCACCAGATAACACATGAATTAGATTTCTCAAGCGACTGTGTTGCCTCTCAGGACCGAAACCGAAATACAGTGCAAAGGACAGGAATTAAATGTGTTTATAAGGCAACAGAATAAGCAGCATAAGAACAGTCATAAGCAACAAGAGTAAGGTCTCAGGTCAGTTCAGAGACACAAAGTCAATGGAGATAAAGATTCATCTCTCCAGTTCTGGTGGTTGTGAGGAACATAATGCAGGAAAGCTACAGACTGCTATCCACATTTTGTGGGTGGAGATTTCCAGACACCAGAGACAGCAATCAAGATTTGATAAGCATATGCATGCCTGCTTAAAAGGAGGAGCAGGACAGAAAGCAATACACTTTTTAGTTTTTTAGCCACTTCATGGTTGAAAGTTAATCTACTATCCTACATGCCAATTAAAAACAAAAACCCAAACGTTTTGAGAAAAGTCTCTGAATGAGTCATTAAGAGATCAGTCATCATCAAGAAGCAGATGCAGGTAATTTTCTTTTTAAATATCAGATGAACATACCCCTGAAGTCTAACTCCAGCTGTTCAACTCCATAAAGCACAAAGCAACTTATTCACTAGGGATAATGGCACACTGGACAGAAACAAAGAGCACACACACTTTATCACACAGTACGTGGTGATTGGAAACACATGGAAGAAAGTAGCGAAACTGTTCCCTTTTATTATATTAGGCACAGGGATGGCCTTCCAAATGACAAGCACTTATCAGCTGAAAACAAACAGCCTGTGTCAAAGGAACAACAGTTCTTTGAGAGGAATCACCAACCTAAAATGGAAAATTTACAAAAAATGTATCTTAAAAAGCTGGCAAAAGAAGGTTTAATTACTCTACATTCAAGGAGCAATGTCTGGGAAATCTTTCCCTATTTAAAGTACCACGTCAGATTCCAAATGCACATTTGGAATGTACAACAACAACTTTTATTTCTGTGAACATGTTCCATTCTTTTTTAAAAAAGAGTGCAAATGAAATGACTATTAAATCTTACAGAACTGGTACTGAAGAAACAAGCATCACAAGCTATTTTTCCTCATGCTCAGGTGTACTTGGATAATGTTTTATACCACCTGGCAAAATCTCCTCCCATTCAAATTTGTCAGATTTATTAGTCTTTCTATGGCATGGCATAAAACAACCCTGAGATCAGAGCTCTGAAAGAGATGTGAATTTCCAGTAAGTGGTTCAAACTGTAATTTTGAATCAGATTTTTCTGCTAACTCAGACATGTAAAGCCTTTTCTGCTTTAATTACATTGGATGAACTCAAGTGAATAGTGCCTTTGTGATATGAAAGGTAAACATGTAGAAACTGCCAGCTTCCTTAAAATTATTCTCCATTTTATGAACTTAGTAGCAAACAGAAGTTTGCACTTGTAGGCTCCTTTATCAATTATTTTATTCTTGCTTTCCATCTAGCATTTTCAGTAGAACTAGACTAAACACAATGTACAGGCTATTGTTCTCATTAGAGAGAACATAAGGACAAACACCAGACTGCAGATCTTTGTTGAAGCAGCATTTCTAATGGTGGCATGATGCAATACAGGGAAATGACATTTGAGCTGCTCGCTTGGGCCCACACAACGCACCATTTCCAAAAAAAGGTATTGTGAGAAGCTCAAACACAATCATCAAATACAAAGTTCTGCAAGGAAATGCAAACTGACCCCTCCAAAGGAAGAAAAACCGCTTTGAACCACACCAGCTTGAGGAAATAAATCTGAATCTTCTATCTTCTACTTTGGGCAAACGTTCACGACATTAAAAACAAAACAACAAAAACTATTATATCACTTCTTTTACTGACAAAACTAGCTTCAAAAGGGATGCATTCTCCCTGGTTTTTATGGGAAATCAGCCCTAGTAACCAGCCCTACTGCTTGTTATCTGAATACCTGGAGTCCAGTTAGACATCAGTGCAAGCTTAAAATTCAGCAGCTCAGCACCATGCACAGAGAAAAAGACCCAGACAAACAGGGTTGTCATGTACAGAAGGGAAGGGTGCAATTTTTTTTCTTTTTGCATTTATATACAACTTTTGTGCATTTATACACACAAATGCATTCAAAAAAATATATATGTAGATATAAATTAAAAGAGGAAAACACAGGCTTAGGTGTAATCAAAGATAAAACTTTCAGAGTCTTAGTTTAGATTAAGGTATCCAAACGCTTCTCAAGTACTCTGGTCTTGCCCCATACAGGTCAGATCAACAATTCTTCAGTATAAAAGAAAGCAGTAGTTACTGATACACACAATTCATTAACCACAGTGGGGCTGCAGGTCACCACTGCTCAGAATTGCAAGAGTACTTAAGTATACACATGAAAGAAAAGCGGAATGTGCATGTGCGCAAACCCTCCCGGACACGCACTCCTGCTCTTCCACCTGCCTAGTTACGCAGTCACTTGCCAGACACTGTAATCACACGTTTTGTAGCACCCTACTGTCCACCTGCAGTTCAGTAACCAACACTATTACCCACTTCTGAAAAACAGATGTCTCTGTGAGTTACCAGGTACCACAAGGAACGTACTTACCTTCGTAAAAATAGCCAGTGGCATCCCGTACTGGTCCTCTTCCAGCCCAGATATCAGTCCCTGAACAAGCACCGTGTGTCCTGTGTTTGCCTGGGGCTGCACAGTGATGGGAAGGCCTTCTGAGCTCACGCCTTTGCTCAGAAGATTTTTGGCCTGTTCCGATGGTGGATTTTCACGTTCGCCTTCTTTCAAACCGGACTCCTCCAAAATGCTGGGATCTAAGGTCTCCCAGTCGCTTTCAGAGGATGCTGGAGAAGCGTAGGGAGGAACTTTCAAGCGCTGCACAGTACCATTGGAGGACTGAGCTCCATTGCAAGTCTTCTCTGACTGGGAGAAAGGCACATTTGCTTTTTGACCTTCCACTGAATTGTTTCCTGTCATCTGCCTGCCTCCCTTTCCCATTCCCAAGTTTGTATCTGAAGTATCAGCAGCAGACACGGAAACACAGTCATCCAACCGTGGTGTACTTTCCTGCAAGCCAGCATCCTCTGATATGCTCTTTCTTGGTCTATAATGTGAACAGTCACTAAGACCATGTTCAATCATACCTGGAAAGTGACAGCATACATGAGTATCAGTTACTTTTGTGGGGGAAAAAAAGAAAGAAAAAGAACGAAGTGTTCTTGTGTACACAGTGGAAATTAATGTATTTTAAAAACACTACTTTGGGGAGGGAGGGTGCGTTAAAAAAAACAAACCCCAAACCCTACACTTTCTCTCCTAAAGAATCTGCCCCCACATTTTGCTTTGAGAAGACTGGCTGGAAGCAAAGAATTAGCAGAGTTAGGTGTACTGTTTGTTTGTTTTTTTAAGAGTGCATGTAGAGGGAAGAGAGAAGTTTACATTCCTGTTTTTTAAGGAACTTGAGGAGTGTGTGACTTATTCAGGGTCCCATCTATGTCACAGCCAATACTGAAAATCCAGTGGTTTCAACTAAGCTCAAGGAATAACCCACAAAGTGCGAGTAGTGAGCATTAGGTACGTATCTAGTACATGGACATGCATACAAGTCACCCATTTTTCAGGTAACATATCAATCTGACTTTATTATCACATAAGCTGATTTCTAAATGACACCACAGCCAGTCTCAGTTATCACCAGAGAGCACAAAAAAAGAAGTCCATGCTTCTCTTCTTACCAGGAAATAGTGACAGGACAGTCATCAGAGCTCCCACCAACCTATTTACAGGGGAAATATAAAACAGCACCTGGTGGCAGAAGGGAGGGGAATGGGAGGAAGAGAGAATGCAAGAGAGGAAAGGGGAATTAGGGAGGAGAGGAGGAGAAAAACAAAATTACTATGCATGACAAAGATAGAACACATGCAAACTATTCAAGGCACTGCTTTTTATGTTGTATTAGAAAGCCTGCTTACTAACAAAACCTCTTAAATAGTTCAAAGTAAATATTTAAATAGGTCTATAGTATACTTAAATTCTATAATATTTGTAATATATGTCATATATATATAGACACACACGCGTAATATATTTGAGAGGGACACAGATTTTTCTGTCAGTTTTTAAGATTTCTTTTTCCAAATTGATCCAGTTACTGAATGACTGACATAAAAAAGTTGCTCTTGGCACACCACATAAATTCTTGCTCATTTGTAGTACATTAAAATGTCTGTTATAAATCAAAGAGGCTAAATATTCTCCATTCCAGAAACTCTGGCAAAAACCTATGCAAAACCCTCTCATCTGAGAAGTTATACTAAGGATATGTAGATAAATGAAAACAGGATAAATGCTGCATGCATTAATTACATGTATATTCCTATGTAACAAAAGAGTATTTTTTTGGAAACAGAAGACATGACTGATATTAACTTTGGTAAAGCACCTAAGGCATAACATGGGAAAACAGAATCTCCTTATTTAAATCAGAGAGACTGGGATTAGTAAATTAGTTAGGAATTTAAAAGAGCCTGTCAAAGGCTAGCAATGAAAGAAGAAAGAGAAGCCAGACTGCGTATTACTACTGAAATTCCTCCAAAATAGGCCTTCAGGGGGAAAGAAGCAGGAAAAAACCAAACCAAAACAAAAATCACAAAACAACCCAAACCCCAAAATTCCCCACAAAAGTCAACTTGCTTAACAATGCCATTTTTACATCCTCAATCAGCACAATACCATTTAAAAAAAACCATACATGAGCATTACGAGGAATCAAGAACGCAAAGGAATACATAATGATCTAACTTGACGACTTTGCAGTCCAGTTTAATAGGTATACGATGAAATTAAAAGTGCTTGTGAACTGCGACTTAATAAGAGACTTCTGCTGTAAGCTAGGAATACACTTTAGAAGAGATGGGACAGCACTCTCAGGCACATGGTGTGACTCCTGAGGATGGTCCTGTGCAGGGTCAGGAGTTGGACTCGATGATCCTTGTGGGTCCCTTCCAACTCAGCATATTCTGTGATTCCGTGAACAATAACTCATGTTCCACTAGTGTTTGCCAGTCTATAAGCTACTCAACTGATGGAACCAAGAGAAAGACTTACATAGTCCTAACACAGGCCAAATGATGTTTAATGTACCTCAGCTAGAAACAGACTTTGTACATTATATTACGCATATTAAAAAGAAAAACTGTTCGAGACAGGTGAGTTCAAATTGCAACAACCACCGAAAAAGCACGGTGAGAAGAACAAGCAGCTCATCTGTGGAAAGAGTTTTGGCTGACTCCAATGGGAATAAAGAAGTCTAACTTCTTTTAAGATGCTGCTTTATATGTACATATGAAAAATGCATGATATAATAGCAATGAACTACAACAGAAACCCTGTGATACTCCCACAGGTTTAGGTTCTCAGACACCATGCATTCCTAGCCACGCTTACTTTTAAGCCTATGGAAATAATTAATCCTATAAAGAAATACCTTGTTTCCAGGAGATCTATTCCAGTCTAGGTTTTTGTTTGGGTATACTGCTTACTTAAGACAAATACTTTTCCATATTTGTTCCATCATGTCTCTCTGACATCTTTCTGTCTGTAAGGGTGCACACTTCCTTACCCCTCCTAACCCCACTATACGGCCCACAGCATTTACATCAGCAAATTGGGTGGTCCTGGCAGCAGAAAGCCAGATGATCACCATCTGGAAGTAGTCTTCCAGCCTAATAACAGCTGAGAGGTGAAAAAAAAAATTCTTTTAGCCCGTAGAAAAACATCAACCAAATTGCTACAGATTAAAGGAAATTGGTCTGTGCCATTTTTCAGCTCAAGGAAAATTGGCATTACTAACGACTTCTTGCATATTATATTTAAGGTCTTTGAACATACAGATTCCCACAGTTATTCTGGAACCTTAACATCTGCCAGAAAACAGGCAGTGCCAGAGAAGCAAAACTTTCTTTTGAAACTGCAAGTGGTGTCTTCCTGTTGGAGCTTAGGGAAAAAACAGAAACAAAGCAACCTGCAGGTTTGTTCCGTAAGCTTTCAAAACAATTTCATAAGTTCGAGTAATATGAACATGCTTGGGAAACCCTCCCCCTCCTCTTTTCCTGTGCATTTGTGTCTTGTGGTTGGAGCAGTTTCAGAAAAGCGCTGTAGCCCAGTGAAGTGTATGTCCAAATGCTGAACTGACCTGGTGAAATGCCAGCGTAAGATTTTTAAATAGATCAATAGGGATACTTCATAAAATCTTACCTGAAAAATATTGTTTCCACTTACAGTTTATTACAAAAAATAAAACACTGCAGACTCTCAGAGTGTGTTAAGTTATTTTTGGGAAAAAGTTTGCATGTTGAGTCTTGGTTACATACATTTCTACAGGTGTACTCCTACTATGCCATAGTTATACTTTCCTAAGGATACCTTTTGCGTAGCCTTTAATATAGTCATCTTCAGCATATGGCTCTTGAATGCAGAAACTGCATTTATTCTCATTAATAAATACCTAGAACTGTCAAAGTATATCTAACTTACAGAATTAAGTGGCAAGTGCAAAACCTTCAGTGAAGTTGGTACTTATATTTTAAAATATAATAGCATATTTGCTGCCTCACAAAAGATACCTAGGCCTAGGATATAGGCTTAAAACCCCCCACAACTGTTCTGATATCTTATAGATTAAATTCTACTGGCTTTCCAGTTGCAGCTAACAGGAAATTCTACGTTCCTTCCCAGCACTCTGAAGTAGCTGGGATTTAACACAGCAAGTTCACTGAAGAAAAAGTCACATAGGGGAAACTGAAAAAAAGCTTTAAACAAAATTTTTAAACCAAAACAAAACAAAATCCCTACATAAATGTGTATTTGGCAGCTGATACAAAGTAATTTCACTCAAAGTTCTTATTCTAGGCTATTAGTATGTACACAGAAGAAAACAAATGTTTCTATTTCACGTTTTGCTTATTACACTTAGATCACTAAGATAGTATTGCTTCTGAAGCAATAAGATAGCCCAAGGCAAACACTGGGCCTAGAATTCAGCAGTTTTTTCCAATTTATAATCAGAGTTCAGCCTGACCTGACAGATAGGGCTCTTTACATTGCCTCCAGCAGGTGTCCAAGCAATTCAGGTCTGAAGGACACTTTTAGCACTGGTTTCATTTGGCATGTCTATTTAAATCCTGAACCAGAAGTTCTACTAACTGAATGCCTGTAAAGCTGCATGTGCCCCTTCAGGTACCCACAGTATGTTAAGTGTCTCTGCTCACACTTCATCACATTTTACTTAGTCTGGCTGGGACAGCTATTAACAAGGTAGAGTGTGGACAGCACAGAAGTTAAAGCAAATAAGTAATACTAGTTAAAGCAAATAAGAAGTTACAAAAGTAACTTCTGTCAGCACACAGAAGTTACTTTCAGCCTAATAACCCAGTTTATGTATTGATGCAAAGTTGTTGATATTACCTTCAGATACTTCAATTGTATATGTGAAAAAAAAATAACTATTGCATTTGTATTTCAGTTACCTGCCTCAGCCTACAAAACATTACCTTTTTCTCTAGAAGAATCAGTTTAAAAAGGATCAAGACCTGAAAAGTACACAGAAAGAAAAAACATGGTGAGTGAACCAGTGCCATTTATCAAAACTACTGTGCAAGCATAATCTCTTATTCAAGGTTTCGTGGTAATCACTGCATAACTGTCAAGTGATCAGACATCTGACCAGTGAAAACAAGTGCTCCAGTACCCTTTCTCCACCTGAGCACACAATTAAAAATAGCATGAGATGCACAATAAAAGAGCCCTCCACAAACAAGAACTGTGTGATTTGAATCATACATAGCTTATCAGAAAGAACATGTTGTGCAATTCCAGAATTTTAAAAAACAGTAAACTGCATAAACATAAAAGAGTTCCTCCACAGAAATACTGTAAAGAATCCAGCAAAATACCAAGAATAGCATTCACCTCACCTAATTTTAGATATCTACAGATGTGGTGTCTAGATTAGAAGTGGCCATGCGGACTCTGTACACTCAAGTTAAAACACAGATGCTTCTGGAGCATGACTGGCAGACAAGGTAAACAAAAGTGAGTTCTACCCCAAAAATCTACTGAGCAAGTGCAAGTACACCATGAAATCCAGGTTCTCAAATTTGTTTCCTTGATCCATCTCAGTTAACAAAAGATTCTAAATGCTTTATGTACCTTAGCTATAGGATACAGAATGAATTTCAGTAGTCAACAGGAAAAAGGAGTGCAAGTCCCCTCAGATTCTATGATGGCAGAAGCTACAAAAATTACAAGATATGGGGAAAAACGCTCCAGCTTGTGTCTGCATGGACTTTAGCAATATTCTTCATCAAACGAGAAACAGAAACAAGACCACAAATAAGATACCACTTGCACTTTGCGACAGGACTAGAAAATATCACACAAACCTAGAAATCTCCAGGAATCCCTCAGACTGACAAAACTCAGTCTGGAACTTAGTTTCACTGAAGTAATGCAGGTGGAAGGTGAAGGAAAATCAGGAGGCTGTAACCAGAAGTACTTAGGAAACAGTCTTCTTACTCCTACCCCAGGTATGTCCAGACATACTTATTTTTCCTTCCCTCACAAAGCATTTTACTCACAAAAATAGATGTCATCCTTTATGTATCTAGCAGACAATGCCTACCTTGTGTCTAAAGTGGAGAACAAGATCCCGAGGAGACAGACCTGAGATACCAAAAAGAGCGCAATTATTACAATTTGAAAGCAAACAGAGACACTAACTTAACTTCTTGTCACCATTTTTCAGCAGGAGGGAGACACCCATTATGGCTTCTGTGTGAACCTGGTTATTCCAATAGCAGAACTCATACAAAATTCTTTCTTTTGAGCAGGAGCAAGAGTTAAATTGATGATGGAGAAGGTAATAATGTGAATAGTCATGCTCTGAGATAACTCCTGTTGGCTGTCACACAGCAGTAGGGAAACACTGAAGTAAATACTACACTGAGCATTCATAAAAAACAGGGAGGAGTCAGAATTGGGTGTTAGATATCCCAAATAACAGACAGAAGAAAGCTTGAGCACCCTACACCATCAAACAATTTAACCTAAAAATTAAGAAGGTGCTGTTTCCCAAAAGCAGACAAGAAGTTACTAGCCAGACTATTAGGTCAAGAAGTAATGTGGCTTTCAACATACAACTACCTCCTATTATGAAAGCAACACTATGTTTTACATTTATTTAAATCCATTAATAAAGAAATGCAGGCACACAGACCTCCAGTGCTTAATCTGTTAATACACATAAACAAATTAGCTCAGGAAAGGCATGTGTTGTTTAGAGTAACATTGTCTCTGCTGCTTGTACAAAACAAGTCACTCACCAAGATAAACTTGTGACCCTTCTAGCAAAGTACTGCCCAAGGAACTATTCATGTGATCATAAAGTTCCTGTAAAAGTTACAACAAAGGAAAAAAAAACACAGAAGCTGTTAGTGGCACATGGTCGCACAAAATCCACAATAAATAAAATTTACTTCTTCAAGGATTTCAGTGGCTTATTCCAGCAAGAAAGTAAAATTTTACTAATGGAGTCAATGGACATACAGGCTGACAATCATGCTTGTTCTTGCATTTCAGAACTAATCAGAAAGTTGATGCTCTGTCAGATTAGGGTAGTACATTTAGTTCATGTTAAGGCATTACAAAAGCTGAAAAACTGAATGACAAAAGCAAAAGGAGTATTTGATCACTAATTAAAAACACTGAGGTTTTTAGCCATACACTGAAAGCTTTGTTCTGTGTGGCCATTACTGCAAAGTTACCTTTAGAATTGAAATTTTTGAGAAGTCTTTCTCTTCAAAATACGCATGTGTAATGAGCTGCAGCTTTGCCTGAAGTAATCCATACAAAGGCTTGGAAGAAAAACAAACACAAAAGCAAGTGAATAAAACTATTTAGTCATTCATTTTGAATTTTAATCTTCTCCCATGCTTGCCTTGCAATACTGACACATTATTACACGGAGTTCATGGATGAGCAGTCCTCAGTGACTAACTCTCCGCATCTTTATCCTGCGCTCATTTTAAATGATAGTAATTCCACATTCCTTCCATTTGCATGTACCATACTATCACTGAACATCTTTCTGACAAAGTACTTTCCTGCTTTAACACTGCTCATACAGCTCCAGTAATAGTTCTTTCTTCAGCTTTAAGCACAAAAAGCATTTCTGTTCCCTGCCTGGTGACCACCAGCTTTTGCAGAATAGGTAGAAATAAAAGATGTCTCCTCAAAACAAGAGCACACTGTATGTGTGACTATCTTAAAACCTCCTTCACAGTTGTCAACAGCCACTCCCTCCAGTTATTAGGCTAGATGATCTTTGAGGTCCCTTCCAACCCTAGCCACTCTGTGATCATACTGGCCAAACCCCTCAGTCCTACCCCATGACAGCAGCACTTAAAAAGAATCAATAGATATCCTTGTCGCTGACAACAGGTAGACACTTCTCCAATTACTCTTACCACAAGAAATGATTCAAGGCAGCTCACTCGAATGCCACAGCCTTTTGATTCAATTGTACTTCAGTATTTTGTTACCCTCCACAATGACTAAGGGATATTTGGGGCCATTTGTTCCAAATAAGAATATGGAAGAACAGTAATTGTTAATGTTACCTGAAAAGTGTTGCAGGAGTTAAACAAACATTCTTACCAGCTGACTGAGGACACAGACACTTTTCTGTACTGTTTCTCGAGTGATGTCTGCTTGCCGTACTTTTAACGCCTAAGAAATAGAAGTATAACGGTATTTTTGCCAACACTTTATATCAAAAAGAATGCTTTCACAAGCCTAGTTGTCACACACTACCCCCCTATTTAAACAAAATCCTAAAACTGGCTGCCTTTAATGGTGTGCTATACAAACCGTGAAATGTTTTGCTCTTACTTTTTAGAAGTACACCCTTACTTTTCAGAAGGGATAGGCTGGGAAGGAGGGGCACAGGAGTTGTCTCCTATGTTAAGGAACGGATAGATTGTGAAGTGCTGCTTAGGAGAAACAGCCACGAACAAGTTGAGAGCTTGTGGGTAAAAATCAAGGACAAGACCAACAAGGGACACATCCCCATTCTGTGACAATTCTCTGATTCTACCGAGTAAAAAAGGATCCAAAGGCAGCTGTGATAACAGGCAAAGGACTGTTGAAAAGACACTAGCATGAGAAAAAGGCAACAGCCTGGAAAAAGCAGTGGCATTTTAACTCAGGATAATGTAACAGGAGAGATGTCACAACACATCATTTGCTCTTCTCTAACATTATCTCTTAAAATGGACCAGACTGTCTTTCTTCCAGTCTTTGCCTGGAAATATTTTGCTTCATGCTCAGGGATTTTCTTTGAACAACCCACAAAAGGAGGTATCATCCACAGAATCAGCTACATTCTCAGGCAGATCAAACAGCCCCAGCACTTCACAGCAAACATGGAAATGGTGGGGCCAGAAATAGACAAATGATTCACTTAACTGTACAAAACAGAAAAGGTGTGGACTGTGGCCCACACATCAAAAACGACAGACGGAAAGAGTGCTAGAGCTACCATATGAAACACACTGCTTTTTATTCTACTTGTGCCAAAGAGTTCATCTTAAACGTCTATTTATCTTCCTAACTGGTTATTAAACAGCATAAAGTGGAATCAAGAGCACAACAAAGCCAAGTTATTCCACAGTTAAATAAAGCAAGACTCTAAATCACAGAATACAACAGACTGGCTGCAAAGATAACCAGTGAACAAAAACCAATGTGGATTTAGTTCAAAAGAAACAGAACTAAAAACTGCAGGTGTAAAATGTCTCCTAAAATGTAAGTAGGAACTTGAAATATAAGGTATGATTAACACAAAAGCAGAGTATATAAAGGAGTCTTATTCAGAACATGTACATTAAAACTCAAACCTACATGCCATCCCAGATTCTTGGCATTTCACTGGAGAACAAAGTAATTTTAAAAGAAATTTATAATAACTTCTCAATTCTAAGTGCACAGATCATCCTACCATTACTACTTTTGAAAATATGGGCTGATTTTAGTAGATCAGGTACATAATTTCCTCAGTGTGATCAGGTGCACACTATGGCTTGCCTCAATTTTTCAGCTTTACCACTAGAATGGGGAGAATCTGGCCTAACTCTGCAAGTGTACTTTTGGCAAAGGAGGTTAGTTGAAGACAAATATCACTAGACTTGCACAGTCAGATCCCAAGAAATACTCAAATTCTTCATGGTCACACACAGGAGAAATTTCGACTCTCTCCACCCAGGAGGCCTACTTCCTGGAAACAGATTGTCAGCTGCATTTTGCTCCTTGGTGCTGATGCCTGGATTGGCTCTCAGGAAACAAAATATATTTTCCAATCGCCTTGAACATTTCAAAAGATCACAATATGCCCACTGATGTAAGGAAAACAACAGTTCTCAACTTCAGTAGCCACCTACTGTGCACATTTTTGGAGACTTTTAACGTCAGCCGATCACGCAGTTTGACTGTTGGTGTAACGCAAGCCACTGAATTTTAGGGTTGTTAACACATCAAGCCTACTACATTTAATTAATATAATTAATTCACAACTTGGAAAGTTACCTTCGCTTCAATCTGCCTATAGCAAGAGACGCCATACACCGTGGTTCGATCCCCACATCTCGGCGGCAAATGGAAAAACACGGTATCTGTGAAAAAGAAAAGACTACCTTGTAAGTCACTAACAAGAGTTCAGGATCCTTATTTTCAGCATCAGTTATTTATAAGAGGTTTACCGCTGAAAATACCGGTATACTTATTTTCTGAAACTAGGGGAAAAAAAATAAGAAGGAAAAAGTCACATATAAAGCTATGCCTGGACCCAAATTAGTTCTCCCACTGCAAGATACTTTGTGGAAGAACGTCCAGCTTTGTTAATACAGATATTCTGAAAACAGCCTCATGTTTAGCCAAACCAAGCTCCTATAAGCCAACTGATGGTTTCTCAGAAGCAGCTACTGACACCAGAGAAGCACCACTGAAACCTACAGGCATGCTGCTTCCCCAGTTCAGTACGAAGGAGCAAAGGCAAGGCGCTGTGAGTCAAGGCGCAGAAGTGGAGAGTGATGCCATTTAGAAGGTAAATGCAATCAAGACAGGAAAGAAAACCCAAACACCAAGGATAATACACACAGTTGAAAGATCAGAGTAGCTGTTACCATTGTCAAGACAGACATCCATGCACTACCAGTACTCTAACAAAGAGAATTTGTGAAACCCTGTCTTACAGAAAATAATTACTGTCTCTGTGCAAGCGTAAAATGAAAAATAAATTCTCTATAAAATATGACTAGAGAAAGACTTCTGTGGCTTGAGATATACACACACATACCTACACACGTGCACTTGCTACTATTCCAAGAAAGTTGCTAAATCCTATGCCAAAGTAGGACAACTCTTCGCCTTTCAAAACAGGAGTGATATCTGTTTTGAAACAAACTATTCATTTTTTGTTTGCTTCATAGTAACAAAACGAAGAGAAGAGACAAAGGTAAGTGCAGCTGCATGTGCTCTTCCTAGCTTTGAATGTACCCTACTTCTCGTTATGTATTTAACAATGCAGAAATTCTACAAAAATAGTGACCCAGAGCAGTCAGAGAAACTGCTAGGAAGGAGATTATTTTGCTAAGGCTTTCTTTGCTTCCAAATGAGGTCTTCAGAAGCTGCAGAATTAGGAAGATAAGACTATCAAGATTTAAAAAAACCAACTTATTAAAATTAGCGTTAAAGGGTTTTTGTGATTTTGCTCTTTAAAGCGACTTTCTTGTTCACTGCTTTGCAAAGAAAAAGATGAAACAACTGCACGTGAATATAAATGTCACAGTGATGAACAATATTGCTGCCAAATAAACAAAGAAATAAAAGCAATATTAAACAAAATAAAACAAGCAGTGAACTTGTTGGTAACCATAAGACAAAGGGATATTTCTATCTTCATTCTGCTGACAAATACACTAAAGCTCATGTCATTCTCCTGTCATGAAACGACTTGTACATCATTTTAAGAATCTTAAAATCAGAGGAGAAAAAAAAATCATAATTACTACATACATCACAAAGCTGAATTTCAGAATTTTACTTTTCCCTCACATCAAAGCCGGAGTAGGCTTTACTCAAGGGTTTATTCATCCTTCAAAGAACTTCTGAGAAAGCCAGCAGCCTTGCTTTGTGCTAGTACTGTACACAATTGATATGCAACCCTTTCATTTTTATTGTCATCTGATTTCTTGATATAGGAGGTACATCTTTATGATCTACTTTTATGTTAAATTTTGAAGTAACGTATCATTGGCAACGTATTTTGCAACTTAAACAAGAAGTGCAGGAAGTATAATAGTGAAAAGAATCACTGATCAGCTCTTCAGGTATCAAGATTTTTCTTTGGGTTGCAGTAGAAGTCGTGCACACAACCTTTCTCTCTCGCTTCTTACCTTCCTGATAGTTGTGAGCGCCATCCGGTAAGGCAAGAAATGGCAAGTACTTCCATTCCTCTGGTAAACTGTGGCTGTCATGTCCTTCTCCAGGCTTTAGGGGAGGATAGGAAAATTCAACCTAAACAAACAAATGAAAACAAGAGGGGAGGAAGAGAGAGAATACATTACAGTTAGCAAACAAGCAAGCCTCTGCGACTCAGCCTAGCACCTTTTCTTTATCAATGGTATGAAACAAAGTTTTTCTTCCAGCTAGCGTTCCTTGTCTCTTCCTCCAAAGCACCCACAGACTGACTCATTTCATTAGACTGACAGGCCCTAAGCAGATTTGGCTTCCGCAGTGCTTCCACCCAGCGTAACTCCTTTTCCTCCAGAGAAAGGAAAAAAGATCTTCAAGCAGAAAACATCACCCAGGAGCTGATTACCTTCTTCCCTGTGTGCACAGAGGCAGCAGCACATTGCCACACCTGCAACGTCAACAGCAGTCATTGCTGGTGCACACACATCCCGACGTGGGATTTGACTCCTCAGCCCCTCTAGTGCTCATGACTAGGTAACACTAACACACGCAAGTCTCTATTTTCCCCTACAGGACATTGAATAGTCTCAGAAACCACATTATCAGCAATGTACTGCTTTCACGTATTTTTATGTCCCTGACTGCAACGCGTTCTGCACACTGGCCTAAAGTAACTCCTTCTCCTTTCCCCAAGAAATACTGCTTTCCGATTTCACCTTTCATTTATTCATTTATTTACTGTTTTTCCTAGAAACAGGAACAACCTTTCCATTCCTTGCACTACACCACATGTCTAGTACAGATCCCCACAATCAGCATCTTTACAGTACGTTCTTGCATTCCAATGGATACCCCTCTGGGTTTCCAGCCATGGCATTTCCTAAATTGCTGAAGGAAATCTAACCACAAATTTATCAGTAAAAGAAATAGTTTATTGATACTGCAACTTCTCTTCAAGGACGCTTAGTGATAAAACAGTGAGCTGTAAATCTACACATAGAAGTTTTCCAGGTATGTATACATGGAAAATAAAAAAGCATGACAAAGCAAGCATACAGATAATCTTAACATTTGATGGACACTAAAATAAAATAATAATTATTATTAAAAAAACCTCCAACAACTGTAAAGGATGAGCATACTGAAGAAATGGGAAATAAGTAAAGTGAAATTCTTCACTTTAACACATGGTGTCACTCTGTCTACAACTATTAACAACCTAAGAAAAAAAGCACGCAGGACAAGAAAACATCACAAGAAACGAGTCTTGCTATTTGCTGTATTAATTTCAAGTTTTCTTATTCCTTCTTATGGTGGGTTGACCCTGGCTGGACACCAGGTTCCCACCAAAGCTGTTCTATCACTCCAGGCAGGGGAAAGAAAATAACAAAGCAAGGCTCGTGGGTCAAGACAAGTGCAGGAGGAATCACTCAGCAACTACTGTCATAAGAAAAACAGGCCTGACTTGGGGAAATTATTTTTTCACCAATAAAATCCAAGTAGGGTAATAAGAAGTGAACCTAAATCTTGAAAACACCTTCTCCCCATCCAGAGGTGGGTTAAGTCCTTCTTGGACTTTGGTCCCAATTCTCTACCTTCTCCCCCCATCAATGCAGGCAGACAGGAAGGGGGTCTGTGGTCAGATCATCACACATTGTCTCTGCTGCTGTTTCCTCCTTCTTCCCCTGCTCCAGCATGGGGTCCCTCCCATGGCAGACTGCTCCATAAACTTCTCCAATGTGACTCCTTCCCACAGGCTGCAGTTCTTCATGAACTGCTACAGTGTGGGTCCCTTCCTCAGGGTGCAGTCCTTCAGGAACAGACTCCATCATGGAGTCCTGCCAGGAGCCTGTTCCAGGATGGGCTTCCCATGGGGTCACAGCCTCCCCTGGACTTTCACCTGCTCTGGTGTCCAGTTGTCTACAGGCTGCAGGTGGATCTCTGCTCCCCAGTGGACCTCCATGGGCTGCAGGGGCACAGCTGCCCCACTGCAGTCTTCACCGTGGGCTGCAGGGGAATCACTGCTCTGCACCTGGAGCACCTCCTCCCCCTCCTTCTCCACTGACCTTGGTGTATGCAGGGATGTTTCTCACAGACTCTCACTCCTCTCTTCTCTGGCTGCAATTTGCTTCTGTGCAATAACTTTCTTTCCTTCTTAAATACATCATCCCAGAGGAGCTGCCACCATCCCTGATGGCCTGGGCCTTGGCCAGCGGGAGGTCCGTCTTGCTTCTGTCAGACATGGGGAAGCTTTGGGCAGGCACTCACAGAAGCCACCCCTGTAGCTCCCCTGCTGCCAAAACCTGGCCATGCCAACCCAATACACCTGTATTATAAAAGAGCTCTTGAAAATATCCATGAAAAGATAAGAGGTCTGGTGAAAGAACAAAGTCCTGAGCTAAAGGTAAGTAATCCAGAAAGAACAATTACACAACCGAGTAGAAAAAAGGGCATGCAATACAAAAAAGGATTAATTTTGGTAAGGGAAGGAAGAAAAAATCCTGACCTGGACTTGCAGTTAGCTATCAAGAATCCACAGTCTTTTAAACAAAATATGGCATTAAGCAAAACTGAAGAGCATCTGACTTCCAAATGAGAGACAAACTGGAAGTAGCATCCATACAAGAAGCAGAGAAATGGTCTGCCATTTAGTACACACATACATCCTGAGAATTCCCAGCTACCCTTTTCAAATCACAAATTATAAGAAAATTAAAATGCTACACGCTTCATGAAAATGTTTACAATATCATACCATTTGCCGCTGTTCAGGCTCAAACTGGTTGGTTGAAAACACTGTTTACAGATTTATTACTGGACTCTCGCAGGGAGAACAACTTAAGCAATAAATGAAGCACAGTTCCTAAGTCTTAAAACAGAGTCAAGGAGCATCTCCACTCAGGTCCTCTATCAGATATTTTATATTTCACTGCACAGCCAACAGAGAGGGATTCAGATTCACCCTCTGCAGGAGCTTCTTTCCTTTGAATACAGAGGAAACCCTGAGTCCCTTAGATTCCAGTGAATACCTTCAAAGCATCATTCCTGACAGGGAAATACTCTAAGTAAGGATCTAAGACATCATTGCTTCCAAGTACCTACAGAACTACAATTGTATTTTGCATTCCAGACAAAAACCACAACTGTACTTTGCATTCCAGACAAAATGATGAATTAGAAGATGAATTTAAAGGAAAAAAGAGTAGGACAAGTTAAGCTATATGAAAAACATGTATTCACTAAGGAATATTCCTTTTTAAAATCCAGAATAAAGCTGAGAGATCTGGCTCCTGTGTTCTTTTGACAGCGTGAAATTTGCTGAAGAACTACTTTACTCTAGCTCACAATATGCTATCAGCACCTCAGCTGCTATCAGATAATCCCAGCAACAGGGATTTCTGCAGGCTCTGTCTGTTCCAAATTCAACTAACCGAACAGGCATTAATGATACTGATGATAACCTCGTTTTCAGTTAGTCTGCTTCCAAAAATTTTAACAAATTTCTGTATGCACGTGTGTGTATAAGGGAGAAGACTACAAAGCTCAGATAAACCATAATTAAGATTGCTTAAGTGGCCCTAAATAACGCATTTTACAGATATACTTTATGATAGACCTGATTTACATGACGACATACTATTCCTCCTCCTCCCCAAGAGGATCCATGTATGAAGTACACTGGTTTCTACGGAGGAATCACATTTGTGCAGTTTAACAGACTGCTGCTTACAGAAGCACCACAGAAAGGATGGAAGTAACAAAGAAGCAACAAAAAGGACAATCCAACAGCAAGGAGAGCATGCAATGCCCTGGAAGACTTCCTTCCATCCCTCCTCCAACTCTTCAGAGTTCCCAGTGATGAGAAAGCTTGACTTTTTGAAATTCAATGAGTAGCCACTGCGGGTGGGATTCATGTCAGCTGAGGCAGTTTTCCTAAGCGTTCTGCATAGTTGGAGGAAACAGACACCTGCAAAGGATGATTCACTCGATACGTTTCTTTCCATCATCTCTGAAGAGAGGTAGCTCAGGCTTCTAGGTCTAACTTGCAGATGAGTGAATTAATGCACATGAAACTCACTCTAACTACTCCTGCCATCCTCTAGATGTTCTGTTTGATTTCTACCTCTCAGTTTGCAGACTGGTATCAGCTGCAGTTAGAAATCCTTTGCGTAGACAGAAACCACTATTTCAAAACCAAGGTATTATAAGAATATTGAGTAGCCTTAAAAAAAACAAAACAAAACCAAAAAAACGCTGAAACGTCACAGTTCTTGGAAATCTTGAAAGTGAGCAGTGCACATGTACAAAGGTGATATTAATGTAGGGACAGAGAATCCCAGTTCTATCACTTCTGAGGTTTTGAAAAACTGGAGTCTAAGTAAGAATCTCCTCTCAGCCTGTGTGTGTGCAAGCTGTACAGTGTGGTGTTCCTGGGGAAGGTAACTTGAAAATAAAAAGTTATTTTCTTCTCACCTTCCACTTTAAACCCAAGACAAACCATGACAGGGGGATGGGACTGCTGAAGAAACCTCTCTCACACCTTTTTTTCCCCCCTCTTCACAGAATGAAGAAAGAGGAGCTCATTTTTTCTATTTAAATATAATGGCTTTTTATGTAAATCCATGCATATATGCACGTGCATGCATAAACATACACTTCAATTTCCCTGTCTGTCATTAATATGTGTACATTAAAAAAATGTCTGCGAACAAGAAAAACAAAATCTTTTAATAAAGCTCAGTAGTCAAGAGGAACAAAGAAATACATGCAAGTTTTCAGAGCTGACTGCCAAATTTTACATTTTTTTGTCTCCTCAATTGAATTAAACAAGACTCCTCAGCAAACGAAATTCAAATTCAAAGCTAAATTCCTCAGCGATTTCAAAATTAACTACATAAAACATGAACTAGTATCTCCCCACACATTTCTTACTCTTCCAAGTGTCATGGATCTTCATTCTATCTGGAAATATCGCTCACGCCTGTCAAGGGGTTTTGATGGTAATGTTTTCTGCCTGCTCAGACTGTCATGTTCTGTAAGCAGACAGCTCTTGATGGATTTCAGAGCTAAAATCAATAAAGAATATTGTATTGGGATCTAGGGGAGAAACAAACTACACAAAATACTTAAACTGCTGTGAATTACCAACTTAAAATATCATTTTAAAAAAACTCCCTAAACTGAAGTACAACCAAATTTCTGAAACTGACATTTGTTTATTTTTTCTGTAATTATTCTGCATTAACTAACCTTTTATATGCAGTTTGTATTGAATCTATCTAGTTTGGATATAAAGCACCTACAGACACTCAGTCCTATCCTGTTTGTGGGAAAAAAAAAATTTAAAAGTACCAGGCAATCTGTTAAATTAATACATATTCATTAACACATAGTAAGAAAAGATGAGTGCAGGCAAGGAAAAATATATTTCAGTTCCTACATTTAGGGACAAACACAATAGCTTTTTTTTAAAGAAAAATGCATTGACGTTGTCTTCTACTAAATTCCAAATACAAAATCAGAAGAGAGGTTAAAAAAGAACACCGAAAAAAGAGAAATTCCCAAAATATATGTGTATGTTCACCTAAACTCTCACTCTCAAATATTGGATGTGTAGTTGGCATTAATTTTTGGTGAACTTCATACTCAGGTAAGATTGTTCCCTGTGAAAAAAGTTTAAGTGTTAGCAATCACAGTAAGAATAAAATCCTCAGTGAACACTAAACAGTGATAATTTAAAATGTGCTGGTAAGTCAGTATAAACTCCCCATCCTCCCCACTCCATCCACTATCACATGTTTGAAATATTCCACTTACAAGTTAACCCCTTTTACTCAGAACAGTCATGGTATAAACTCTCCTGTTTAATACAACAGGTATTTTGGAAGATTTCTCTTCAGACCAGAAATGAAAAAACATCTGGACCCAAGTAAGTTTTTCCCTGAGTACAATGGAGAAATGATTTAATTAAAAAAAAAAAATCTGAAATATTTAGAATGACATTATTATGTTAAAGACTGAGGATGATTTCAGTAAGTTGCGGAATCTGATTTACAGGGACCCCATTCCATTCTCTGAACAATTGCTTTGGACTCCACAAATAGGTAGGATAATTGCTTCAAATGAAGAAAAGGAGACCAGCAAAACCCACTCGCTACATTCCTATATAGAAAATATTTTCCTTTTATAAATCGTTACAACACATTTAATCTCAAGGGTACCAACCCTTCCATATGTGTTGAGTATTGAGTATAACACTAAGCAGCAGTAACAAAAAAAACCCAATAGATTAAAATCACACCCTGAACTTGGGACCTCTTTTCAAACAAGTCAGTATTTGGTTTTTCAGTCGAAACAGGCATTTCTAAAATCAGTTTTTTTAATTTATTAGTCTTAGCATAGCAAGAACCAGAGAAGACCAGCACAGCAATGATTTTATCTGAATCACCATAACAACTGCAGCACACAGCCAAATGAAAATCTAAGAGCATTGTTTGTCTTTCAGCACTGAGAACAATTTATTATTTAAAAAATAATTTAATCAGACTTAAATGACAAACCTTCCCCACTGTTGCAAGGCAGAATCAATGGATCAGGACCTACAAGCTTAAGAGCCCATCCACCTAGCAATGCCTATGCAGTAATACAATGACCTCTAACAGCAGATTTTTTAATATGCTATACATTTATATAAATATTAATATTTGTATCAACTATGTATAACACACGTGTATATTAATATAAAAATATATATGAAGAATGCATATTATATAAATTTATATATTTTTAAATCCACTACATACACACAGAGTAACAGTGAAAGAAATCCCTGTATTACAAAGAGGCAGGGCATAGTCTTTTATATCCTTTTAGTTACTGAAGTTGGAACTTCCTCACGTTCCCAATATTGCTAAAGCTATAGAGTGGCCACTTACACAAGTTCTAAGACACTGTTAGTATGGCTACAGACACACAAATATAACCATTCAAGTTTTTTTCAAAAACTCTGACTGGGCCAGTAATGCCCTGACTCTTACTTAGACCCTTAAAAGATAAAACAACCTGAAACATCAAAAACTTTGATTTTGAAGTCATGCTAGTGTGCATTCCAGACACTCCAATTACTTAACACTTTATTTTTAGAGTCACACAGGTCAAGTCCTACATAAATCGTGTGCTTTGGAACTTTGACCCCTATCAGTCTCTTCGGTAAGAAAGTAAATAACAACACAAAAAACACCCCGCACTCCTCCCAGAAAAGAAACATAATATTACCTCAACCATTCCAGCCAAGGGGAGCTGCTCTGTGCCATCAAGACAGGATTCTGTGCTGTTACAGAAAGCAAGTTAGAATTCGTGCAGGATACACTCTAGAGAAGGCACAAGTTGCCGGAGAGAGCAGATTCCTTGATGAAACAAGTGAGGGCACCCACAGCTCTACCCCTGGCAGACATCTGCCCAGCACAGCAGCCAGGACAGACTGCGGTCAGCAGCAGCCAGCTTTTCACCCACACAACCTGCTGCACCCACAGGCTCTCAATGAACACACCCAGCTACAGGGACTGGTGGCACTTCCTCTCCCCAGGGACAGCACCCAGACCTCATCACACACAAGACTCAGATGTGCATCCTTTCCCCAGCTCTGCTGCACGCCCAGGTTCCCAACAGGATGGAGCTGGCAACAAGCTGGCAAATGGTACAGTGAATCCAGCGTTCCCTGGGAAAATGGAGGACTAGGACAGCCGGCATGCTTTGAAGCTCTTACACTCATCAGTTTAGAAACAGCCATCGTGTGTAATTCATACAGCACCTACTGCTGAACTGGTGCAGTCCAAGTGAGCCATCACCCTGCCTTAGGAGCAAACAAGCCTTCAGGCTCTTTAGCACGGGATGTCTGCTGGGCACAGAATGGCTCTTAGTGAATTTGCTCCTTCCTTACAAGTTTCAACATTAGATTTACTCCTCAGAGTGAGCAAATCTGGCTCACTATCAAGTATGAGGCTGAGATGCTACGTAGACACAGCAACATAATGAAGTACAGGACATACTCTGCTCTCGGTAACCCCCAGGACGCAGGCAGCCCCACGTCCTGCCCCCCAGCATGCTGGAGCAGGCAAATCTTGCACCCACAGCTTTCTGTGAAGGCTTTTAGAAACGGCATTCTGCTTAGGTGTATTAATTCAGCACCACATACAAGCTACGAGATGGATTGCCAAAATCAGGTACATATTGTCAAATAAGGCAATATTAGGACAGGGAGCACAAAGCTGAGCCTTGCAAATTCCAATGTGCTCTGGCCGGAGTGACCTCTGTTGAGTGACTGCACAGCTTTGAACCTCCCTCTGTTTTATATGTACGTAAACTATGTTGCCTCCTTTACACAGGTGCTGAGATCCCAAGTTACTATCTGAAAACGTTCAGAAATAGGCAGATGAAAGGTGCAGCAGAAGTTCAGAAATACCTATTTTAGTGATTTAGCATTCATTTATCTAAAGAGAAAGGTCAAGATTGCTGGTGCAGAATGTTTAAATAACTACTCAGATGTTATGACACGTACAAAGAACAGACAGATCATAAGACAACAGTTAACTATGATGACTATGGGAAGCACTACATAACTGCAAATGGGTATTTAGGAACCTTCTCTGAACTCACACATCACGGCAACTATGGAGAAAATACCCAGCACGGAAACCTTCAAAGAAATACTTTACTTCTTGGGTGGGGCTTCATAGAAGCAATTGCAAGATTATCAAAGCACAGGGCTCTTTCAAGCTTGAAAAACTAAACAAAGAAACAAACAAAAATCAACCATACCTGGGAGTTCTCAAACAATGAGCACTAAATACCAAGTAAGTGGGTTACATAGACATGCAAAAAGTGGAGCTCATCATTAACTCAACACAAGAGATCAGAACCAGTGCCACTGTTGACAGAAGTATATGTACTCAACAGGGCGTTGTGTATTTAAAATGATCAACATCCCATGCCAACTAGTGTCTCTAATAAAACCTAGAAGCTTCTTTCAAAGTTACCACCTGTTGAACATAATCAAATCCACGTATTTTCAACAAAAGTCTAATCTTTGTATATGCTATGATTAATTTCATCAGGAGATTTCACGCTTATAAGTCTTTTAAAGTGCTTTAATATTGTTACAAGAAGGGAACAAAAACCAAAGGAATTGTGCTAGTCTTTACAGGTTATCATCAACAGAAACAGGAACAAAGCACTTTAGCTTGATTCCAGCCTAGCTCCTTTTCAAGTTATTTTTGTTTCTGTTGTTCCTTTAACAGGATTTTGCTTAATCACTAGACAAGATTACCTACTGCATAAAACCTACCTACCACGCTCCTCCAAAAAAGACACAAGGACTGTAAAGACAAAAAAAGCATACACTTCTATGTTTAAAACACATCTAAACAGAATGACAACAACTACTGGGGTAACAAATATCAAAAAGAGAAGTAATTCTCCAGTAAATCAGAGCCTTAGAAGAAAGATGGCAAGCAAAACGGGGACTGAGACAAGCTACAAGTGTTCCCCTGAAACTTCCTGCCCGTGGAATCTACTGAAGAGAACGACTTCAGTATTTCCCTCTCAAAAAGAAGCGCTACAATGAAGGGCACAGGAGACCTGGAAATGTAGGCAGCTCTCAAAAGCACTGACAAAAAGTGCAGACTGGCCTCGCTCATTCCTCAGACATCTCCTAACTCTGCAAAGTCAAGCCTAACTTGCCAATCATCACAATGTCACGTGCTGACTTCTGCAGACTGTAAGAAGTGCTACCCTCCAGAGCTCAAGTACTGGAAGCTCTCAAAAGACAAGGAGCACATACACAACTCAGTAAGGGAAGAAATCGTAAAGGGCATTCTTACCTCTCACAGATCGTATTCAGGCTCTCCTCTTAAATTGGGTTTAAATTGCGTATCAGTTGTGTGATTCCTGCTCTTAGATCTCCTTTGCATGCCAGAAAGAAAACCTCTGGTCAGGCAAGAAGGGGGGGTTGATCTTCAAGCACAGTCCACACAAAACCAGTCCCACACAGACAAGCAATTCAGACACTGCTTTGGAGAAAGCAAACATCACACTGATATTAAAAAGTTCAAGTACCTTGAAGATCCTTAGGACAAACTTCAGGATTCCAGGGGAATATGTCTTTCAGTATTTACAATAATCCACTCCCATGCCCGTGGGAGTTTTAAATGTCATTCTCCACAGGAGTTCACAGAAGTAGGTCAAGATACGCTGCTGTTAATTTACAGATCAAGGATCCCAAGCAAACAAAAGTGACTGCCAGTGTGAGCGGTCCAGGACCCGCACAGTAATTCTTCACTTTCCCTACTACCCAAGATGTAACTTTTTTCCACAACACAGTAAGAAATGTGTATGTTAAAGAAAGTCAAAAGCAATTTCAAGCCCTTGGGAGGCTACATGAGACAATGGTCACCCCCTGCACAAGGTCAGCATCGATGTGCAGAACTGCTCGGGACACTGAGTGCAGAAAAGCTGGGCCTTGCCCCAAATGAAGTGAGATTATGTGTGGCCTGAGTGGTGTTGACACAGGGCCTGAGTTTACTCATGTATAACTATCCTCAAAGTCTCACAGCATCAGTAGAAGGTGGGGATTGTTGGGGTAAGTCAGGCAGTACAGTAGCAAAAGGGACCATGTACTTCCTCAGCAACCAGCCAGGGGATCACAGGGACTTGTGCCGAGCTCTTTTACCCACAAGTTTTTCCAGCTTTGCTGAATTTTTTCCCTTCCTCTCCTTTACAAATAGATCAGTTCTCTTTTTAACTTTGCCTTCAAAATTAATTATTTCTGGAGTACTTGTGATATTTTAAGCCTTCCTACACCCTCAGAGACTATCATCTCTCTGCTTCCCCAAGTAAATAAAGCTTGGAGACAGAGCTCAAATAAGGATCATGGTACACACGATCACTGCTGGAGAACTGCACCTCAGGACTTTCAGTCTTCTACCTCAACCATAGGGAAAGGTCTTTCCCTGTATTTTTCAACACAACTTGCATCTGCTAGTCAAGCTCTGTTCAGCTTACATTTTGCTAAAGAACTCTATTCCAAAGTAGATAAGGACTTTCCACACCACTTGATGCTGTCAAAAATTAAAATGTTGTAAGGCAAATTGAGTGCTTTATCGCTCACTCGTAATGAGAGAAAGCATTTCATGATTCTCAAAAAAACCCACAACACTTTCCCTTTATTTTCTCTGAAATCATTAGTCACTCACTACTACAGTTCCTCAAAACTACTGAGGAATTTGTTATATCAGCCACTCCAGAAGAAAGGCACAAACAGCCCCAAAATTCAAGTTTTATCACCCCATACTGAAGCAGGAGATCATCAGAACATAACAAGAGCCTGGGAGCTGGACCAGTAACCTGCTCATAACTTACTGGATCAGTCAGTAATGAGCCAAGCAGATACAGACACTCCAGAACACACAACACCAGTTCTGTGGCAGGTTTTCCCTATTATCACTTTATGCCCCAATGCTTTTGTGCCTTAAGTCCTGGAGAGCCCCGTGAAGAGTGCAGAAACTCCTACCACACCAAAACCACGTGTTTTACACTAATGGACAAGACTTGGAGCAACTACATATGAAGAAGGGCTGTGTTTGCTGTTCCTTTCTCCTGAGGCCACTACTCTTACCCATTGCAAAGAGGGATCAAAAAAGCAATTTTTAACGTCTGTCACTTTGTTTCAGGTGAATGAAAATCATGATCAAATGAATACTGCCCATGAGCTCCACTCACTGCAGGACATTTACTATTTAATGACTCACTGTGGAGGGTTCCCATAACAAGTCAGCCAGTCAGTACAAAGGCAAGAAACCAGTCACAGCGCCTGCTTCCTGCCATTTGTCATTCCCTTCCTTAATGGACCTGTTGAAAGCATGTCAAATACTAGGTGGACCTAATAGTTTGCAGCCAAGTTTCTCCTCCCATTCTCTGAGCTCTCTGCCATAACTCCCTCTAATCCTTGGCAAATAGAGACAGTAATCAGCACTTTCTGAATATCTTGTGGGATTCACAGTCCAGCTCAGTAACTAAGAGGCTCAAAGAAGCAGGATGGCAACCTGTGCGTGTAAACAAACAAAAGCTTGCAGCCTCTCCAAAAGCTTCCTCCACACTTGCTAGAGAAAACTCCTCCCAGTGTGTTCAGGAGTTTTAGTGCTGCTTTCAGACAGCATAAAGCCCTCATGACAGTGCATGGCAACTCCAAGCTTTTAATGATTTCCCGGGAAACTGTATCCCCAGACTAAACAATGCACACATGGTAAAACTTCACTTTGTCTCTTACATTTCGGCAAAAAGACCCCCAGTACAACAGAAGGCCCTTGGAAAGAGCATGTGGAACAATCGTGACATTGGTGTTCTCAATCCAAAGGCTCACAGAAACAGACAGATTCCCTGACTCTCCTTCTCTTTCAGAAAAAAATGTACATGGATTGTTTTTCAAGTCTGTGGAAGAAAAAGACACATTTCCAAACTGTATATCAAGGTCTTTTCTCTGTAGGTTAAATGTTTCTTATCCTCTAAACTAAGTAACAGGAAGAGCTGCACATTTCAGGGAATGTGAGCTAATGGAAGAGGGAAAGTCAGCTAATGGAAGACCTAGCATCAAGAAATCTGTCAAAAATCCTAACTCAACATGCATTTCCTAGTAAGACCACAGAGAAAAGGAGATGGAAATAGAAACTGAAAGGAGCCTTCTCAGGCAAACTAGGTCAGTTCCTGCTAGGACAGGCAGGCTGGCTCTATGGTCTCTCTACCTAGAGCTCCCCACATTCGCTCTGAATGATGCCCGTTCGAGCACTGCTGTGGACCTGTGCTGTTCTGCACCTCACAGTTTCACACAGGCAGTCTGCAGCACACCCGCAGACGGTTCGTACCCACTCGCTCTTGCACCAACACGGTCGTTTAGACAAATCGGCTGGTTTTTCCTCCTCATTTTTCTCTTTCCAACAGTCTCTTGGAATACAACTGGATATAATGCAGTGTTTCAGTGAATACTTCAAAGGTCATTATCAATACTTCAAAGGCCAAAGTGAGCAGCCCTGCAGAGAAGGGCTCGGGGATGACGGTTGATGAAAACCTCAACATGCACCAGCAGTGTGCACTCACAGCCCAGAATGCCGACTGCATCCTGGGCTGCATCAAAAGGAGCATGGCCAGCAGGGCAAAGGAGGTGATTCTGCCTCTCTACTCTGCTCTCATGAGACCCCTACCCAGAGTACTGCCTGCACACAGTTCTGGTGTCCTCAACATAAGAAAGACATGGAACTGTTGGAGCAAGTCCAGAGGAAGGTCACGACGTTGACAAAGAGACTGGAGCCCCTCCTCTACGAAGACAGGGTGAGAAAGCTGGGGCTGTTCAGCCTGGAGAATAAAAGGTTGTGTGGAGACCTCACAGCAACCTTCCAGTATCTGAAGGGGATCTACAGGGAAGCTGGAGAGGAAATCTTCATCAAGAATTGCAGTGACAGGACGAGGAGTAAATGGGTTCAAACTGAAAAGGAGAAATTGATGACAGATATACAGAAGAAATTCTTTTCTGTGAGGGTGGTGAGGCACTGAAACAGGTTGCCCACAGAAGTTGTGGATGCCTCCATCCCTGGCAATGCTTAAGGCCAGGCTGGACAGGGCATTGAGCAACCTGGTCTAGTGGAAGGTGTCTCTGCCCGCAGAAGGGGGGCTGGAACTAGATGATATTTAAGGAACCTTACAATCCAAACCATTCTATGATTCTAGACATAACAATGAAAAAGAAGTCCCAGACTGCCACTTTCAAGAGACTCTTTTCTAACCCCTTGCCAGTCTACCTGTCTTCTGTCACTCACAGAACCTGTGAACCTACCACCTCAGATGCAACCCACCAAAACAAGGCTTACTTTTGGTCACCTCAGTTCCCCATTTCAGCTTACCAAACAACTGCCTCTGTTCTCCAGTTGTGAAGAGGCAAGAGAGGAAAAGAGAAGAATGTTCCTGTATTCATGGAGGTGAATACAGCCTCTAAATCTATTTTGTTAGCCTACCCCCTACTCTTCTATATTCTTCTCAAATACAGGTGGCTCAAGGACTATTTCATCCAATCCTAGAAGTGACAGAGAGGATCCACATCCATTGTTCTGAAAGGTGGATCAGAATTTGTACGCATCAATAAACATATTATTACATGACAGGACTACATTCATTGTCACTCTTTTCCCTCAAATCACATCACTTTTGTGACTTATCCTTGATCATATGTGGTCTCTTTTCCAGAAGTTTTCTCGTGTCAATTCCTAAGCTTATGCTGTTATTATTCATTCCTACTGCACCCTATTTCCAGTGCTCTAGCATTCCTTATCATCCAGTTCTTGCACAACATTTCAGTCTTCCTTTATAATAGGTTTTATAGTTTCCTCAGGTTTTATAATTTCCTCAGGTTTGCTCATCATACTTCAATTTTATCATGTAAACAATACCAGTGCCACTTTCAGTCCTGAGAAACACCCCGTGCAAGCACCTTTCAAGCTAATAGTTCCTCTTCTGACTCAAATCTATTCTGCTTCCTCTTCTCCATGCTATACTTTACTCAAGTACCAGCTCTTGCACTAATTCTCCAGTATCTCCACCTTAAAAAAAAAGGTGATCTGTTATCAAGTCCCTGGCAGATGAGAGTTACTCCGTTTCTTTCACGGATAAAAGAATTCAATTATTTATTCTTACAAAAGATGCAGGTCAGTCAGGCACGATCTATCTTTAGCAAATGCACACAGGACTCAGTCTACTTAGTGTCATGTTATTAATTAATTCTTTCCTTCAAAAATTCTCTAGAGTCTTGCATATTACTGATGTCAAACTCATTAGGCTATAGCTGTGCAGCTCCCTGTCTCCAGTGCTTTCAGGAAATGTTTTCTGTGGTTCAGTAACAAATCTGCCAAGTCAGAGGCAGAATATATTTAACATCAGATTTCTGGTTAGATTTCCCCTAGGAAGTCTGTCATTCCATTCCTGCAGTTCTTCCTGTGACACAGCTACCCTGTCCCCTTCTTTAAGTGCCATCCTCTCCAACTTCTCCAGGTAATTCCTTGAGATACCTAGAGAAAACTTTGGTTCAGAGGTGTTCCAACCCAATTTTTGACAACATCCCAAAACATAGTTATACAAACATTTTACTAGAAACAAAATAAAATTCACTGCTACTAATTTATAGTTTGAAGGGTTGTTTGTTTTCATTTGTGGGGTTTTTTTTCCTTTTTTTCTCTTTGCATCAACACTGCCTAATGTACAATAAAAGAAATACAGGCCCCCAAAGGAGAACAGAAACAACAAAAGCCATACCTGCTTTTGTATCCAGCATAGGCCTTTTCCAAGAGGCCAACAAAAAGTTCCTACAGACACTAAGTAAACGCTCATCCGCTAACAGCCTTTGACAAGGAAGTCTGATAAATATCACAGATCTTGCATACTTGATGATCTAATTACTTCACAGGAACTGATCCTGTGAACATCCATATGCGAGCAGCCCCCAGACACCCTGAGGAGAAGGGATGCATTACAAAACCATGCACATCTTTCAGAAACAGGGATTGAAGAACATATCCTATGAGTTACTGCACTCCAGCCTCTGCTGGCATGAGGAATTGTTACACGTTTCCATGCTACGCTTGTTTTGTTTACCGAAGCATTGATTTCTCAGCTACCTTGTATGGAATGTGTTTGTGTCAGATCAACTCTCGTATAACAATAACCATCACATTCATTAGTGTTTTGGCAATTTTGGTAAAAACTAAGACTAAGAGTGCTCCATGGAAAAACACTCACTGGAAATCCAACATTATATCCATCTGCTCTTGTCACAGCAAAGCAATTGCATGTGCAGGCCAGATGGGCAACTGCATCTCCTGCTTCAAGGGTTAAGGAAAATAAAATAAGAGCATAAAATACCTGTGAAACACATAACATAAAATCTTTCTACCTTACAGGCCACATGAAGCAGTCAAGCATTTATGAAAGAGGGGATGAGAAAAGCAAAGAAAACTTAAACCCAGGGTGGACTTGCACCCTGGGGGTTGTTTGACACAAGACGCATCTCTGAGCGCTCAGCGCGGCGCTGCCGGGCTGAGCCGGCAGGAAGACAGGAAGGCAGACTAAAACACCATTTGTTTGTTTGCTTGTTGTCTCAGAACTGCCCGAGTGCATTAAGCACGCTTCCCGCAGTCACGGGAGAACAGGGGGCCCGGCGGGGAGGGCTCTCTCTCCCGGCGGGAGCGCCGAGGCGGGGCGGGGGCGGGCACGGACGCAGCTCCATAAGCACGAACTGCCCGGGGCGGGCCCAGCCAGGCAGCCCCAGCCCGGCCGAGGGAACCCCCCGCCGGAGTCCAACCCCTCCTGTACCGCCCCCTGAGCCGCAGCGAAGCCCCCCCGGCCCCGCCAGACGCGCCCCTCCCGCAGGGGCTCCAGCAGCCGGGCGGGCGCCGCTCGGCGCGGGGGAGGGCCGGGAGGAAGGAGCGCGGGGGAGAGGCGCCCCCTCACTCACCTGGCAGCCCTTCTTGTGGTGGAAGCCCACCACCACGATGTGCAGCACCGGGCCCCGCTTCTCCATGGAGCAGCCCGGCGATGGCCGCGCCAGAGGATGCCGCCGTGCCCGGGCTGTCGCTCCGCCTCCCGGGGTCCGGCAGGGACGCAGCCCCAGCCGCCTGCGCTTCCGCACCGCCCGGCCCCGGCAGGGCGGGAATGGCGGGCGGCACCGCCCTCCGCCCGCCCCTCACCGCCCTGGCAGCGTGGGGTCACGGAATCCGTGAGTTGGTCAGGTCGGAAAAGACGTCCGAGATCGGCGAGTCCAACCTACAGGCCGTGCAGGTTAATGGCAGCCCAAAGCGCAGTCTGGGATTGTGTCAGTACAGTTTAGTCAGGTTGGTTGCTGAAGGTTAAAAATGAGAAAAAAAAAAAATCAAGTTAAGGCTTCTTCCCTTAGCACTGTTTTGCTGCTAATCCTGCGAGAAGAGGAGGCTCGGGGGGTACCTCATCGCTCCCCACAACTACCCGAGAGGAGCTTGTGATGAGGTGGGGCCGGTGTCTTCTGCCGTGCCTGCTGTGGGAGGACGAGAGGAAATGGCCTGAAGCCAAGACAGGGGAGATTCAGATTAGATGACAGAAAAAGAATTTTCACTGTTGGAGTGGTCAGGTATTGGAACACGTTGCCCAAGGAGGTGGTGGAGTCATCACCCCTGGAGGTGTTTGCGAGGTGTCTGGATCCGGCCCTGGGTGAAGTGGTTTAGTGGTTTAGGGGTTACAGTGGCGGTGCTGGGTGGATGGTTGGACTGGATCATCTCAAAGGTCTCTCACAACCTTTATGATGCTATGAATCTATAAACGTGTCTTAGGATACCCTAGAAAGAAGACAGTTCAAAGAATTGTCCAAGAGCACAGGCAAATTTAGTGTAAGAGGAAAAAAAAATTTAAAAATGTGTATGTTACTGCACTCAAACCATGCTCCCTCTTTAATCTTTGTTATGATTCAATTCTGACCGCTTGAATCAACAGCATATTCTTAATTATTAAGATTCTCTGTGGAAATTGGAGGAAGATAATCTTTTTGAAAGAACTATAAAAGATTAGTGCTTAAAGAAAATCTCATCACTAACACAGTACCCAGAGGCTCGAATTGTAACAATAAAGCATATAATTACATATTGTTTCACAGATCCAACAGAAGTGCTGTTATAGAAAAGCTATACTGCAGGGAACACAGGATAAGCTACAAGGAACAATCCTAGGGAGGGAATGATTTCTTCCTAGTTTTAGCCTGTACCTGACTGTTTAGTATAATATCAAAAAAAGAAAAATGTATGCTATATTGGCCATTATCTCCTGCAGTAATGAGATATCCCCAAAAAGATGCATAGGAGTGTTTATGGTTCATTCTCAGTTCATTCAGGAAAGTGCAGTCTGGCATCACTGTTACTGATATGGATTATGCATTACAGAGGCATCTCAGTGATACTACTGGATAATGGCTTCTCTGAGTAGATTATTAGATTTTTTTCTTTTCTTGAAATTCTCTTTCCCGCTAAAGCAATAAAAATGTTGATCGTGAGTCTGGTCTAGGAAAACTAATTAATGGACATCATCTATGTTGTTTTTCCAGCTCACACTGTGTGTATTTATGAGAAAGAAAGGAAATGAGAGCGGCTATGAAACAGAAGCTCTTGGAAAAGTCTCAGAATTTTCCTAAAGGAATTTTCTTTCTCTGTGCCTAGCTAACAAATAGCAATGAAAACTCAGCCCTACGGTCTTCTGTTACTTATAGGTAATATTTTGCTTAAGAAGCACCATCTGTGGTATCATTACAGTAGTAATCATAATTTGTTAGTCATTCTTCAGTGCGTAACAGTAATCTCAGCTTGGCTTATGTGCAATGAGACTTGTAGAGATGGATGTCTGGAAGTACCACCAGAGGTAAGCAGTGCCCATGGTAGCTGACAGCTCTTCTCTATTTGTTAGGTATAGACCAGCTTTCTAAAGAACAAGGCTGTGAATTTGTGGAGACAAGCATGTCCTTGGATTTCTGTTGAAGAAAAGCATAAATGAAACCCTGGCATGGATTTGAGGTTTGAAAAGCAATTTCTTCTGGATGGTAATCTCACTTGGTGTTTGCAGTAGATTTTTTTTTTTTTTAAGCTCTTATCCAAAATTTTAGAAAAACTGCTTTGTATGCAGTAAGGTTCATAAACGAGGGTTGGGATTATGATCACACTTGGAAACGCCTGTAAAAGAAATACAAAAGCCAAAAGACTACAAAACAATTGATTGGACATAAATTTAATGAACCTCCCACAATATTAAAAATGAGAAAACATTTTGCAAAGACAAAAACTTCGGATTATGTGAAATATGCTCAGCCATCACGTAGAAATGAACAGCACACCAGCGACACTGAGGTGTTCTCAGTGAAGGGAGCGTGTTCCTGCAGCATTCCAGTGTGGTGCCTCAGAAACTTGCTGTGTACTGGCAGCAGTGCAGTCTGCAAGGACACTCAAGTAACTGCCTTTTCTCCTCGCTCTTGCAGCGTGTGGACAAGTGGTCCTTTGAGTTATTCACACTGATCACAGGCTAAAATTAATTTTTTCTGAACTTCTCACCAGTTGGGATATGATCAACTGTTTCAAGGTCTTTAGTTAGAAGATGGGTCTCTTCTTGCATCACAGGTTTTGTTGAACTTCCCTCTTATCCTGCTTTGTTTCATTTGGAGGGCAGTTTCAGTGCTCTTTGTAAGCCTTGTGGATGCTGTACTCCCCTAGAAAGTTAAAATAATTTTTTTTTTAAGTCAATAGGACCAAATGTTATTTGAGTTGTATATTTAGTTGCATTAGGGCACCACGACAGTAGGCAGGGATCCAAACAGGCTTCCCCAAGGAAGTAATGCATTTGGTTCAGTGGGGCCAATAGTGTAATTCTCTTGAGATTGATAGAACTCTCAAGCATGCAGGCAAAAAAGTGGAGGTTAGATTGTTAGGGAGGTTTGCAGACACAAATGCAATGTATCTTCTCCTGCAACTTCGAAGCGGCTTTAATTTGGATGACGGAAACATTGGTCTCGGATCTCGATGGTTCTTCCCATACAAATACTCTATTACTCCTCTTCCTGCACAGCTTGCTGAGGAACCTGAGGGAGTGCTGCTGCCAGCATGTACTGTGTGATGGAGCATGGGACAGAGAGGTGCAAGCTAACAAGGCATAGCACAGCTCCTGCCCTGTCTTTCAGGCCACCTTCAACAACTGTAATGCTGCTTACGCTCAGGAACAACCTTTTGTGCGTATGGTCTGACTTTCTAAGGTCCCTTGTTTGCCACATGGATGTCGTTTTCAATTCTGAGGCCAGACTTGGATGCCATTCCCTTGGGAGTCACACGGTCCTGCAAACATGTCCTGAGTCTCCTGTGTTGAATGTAGGCTGCACCTGTGACTTGTGGTGCTTGCTGAGGACAGATTTGGAAGGAGTCAGGCCTGTCTGTCTCAAGAGCTGATCCAGACTGCTCGATTTTGATGGAAGCCATGTCAGTTGCTCCTGATTGTATCTGAAGTACAAAGAAATGAGGTTAGATTTGCCACTAATACAGCTGCCTACTCAAAATCTGTTAATCCTAAATTAGTCACTGCTGCTTTTAGGGCCATTAATTAATGAAAATGCACTGAAGGCTGTAGTCAGTAAAACAAATATAATGTTGAGTAATGCAAATTGCATACTAATGGCGTGAAAATGGATCTCATTTTTTCCTCTTTAATTGTGGAAGAAGGGCAGTTTTCCCTCGGGGCCGCCACTCTGCTCCAGAAAGTGCCTGGATGAAACAGCTGCCCAGGTACAGCAGGCCTCCTGCCTGGGTATGTTCCAAACTGCCTTTTTCCAGCTTGCTGCTTCTCGGTCTGTTAGTCATTTACCTGCAACTCATCTGTGAGTGAATCAGGGCTCTGTTGTGCTAGCCCATGTTGCTGAATGGAGTTTTCTATTCTGTCTCTGAGTGCAGCAAAGCAAGGCAAGTGGTAGAAAACCCAGAACTGGAAGAACATGAAAATAAATTAGTAAAATGAATGATGCAGTAGTTTGGATTTTGTTGCTCCAAGCAGGTGAGATATGAAGTAGCAGATAAACAAAAAGCCCACAAATAAACCCCCCTACACCAAACCAAAAAGCCCTAATGTTTTTCCTTATGTACGGAGCAAACTTCATAGAAGTCCTTGAGGTGTGCCAAGACTGTCTGTTTAGTGTGTTCCCTTGTTTGCTGTGAGCCCTGGGCTCCAGTAACCTGTGTTGGATACCTGCCGGTCCACTCCATGGCTCCACATAGGAGCAAACCAAATAGTGCTACTGATTAGAAAACAACGTGTAAAAAAATAGTCGACACCATGGCTGTCGGGTTAAAGAACTTAAAACGAGAGGAGTCAGGAGTTTAGAGTCAGTGTTTGAGAGTTTTATTGTGACACTTCGCTGACACCATCCCTGGGAATGTTCAGTGGTAGACTCGATGGGGCTTTGAGTAACCAGGTCTAGTGGAAGGTGTTTCTGCCCAGGGGGCGCTTGGGATTAGATGATCTTTAAGATCCCTTAAAACCCAAATCATTCTGTGCTGTCCTGCCGACTTCAGCGGGATTAATTCCACGCTAATGCTTTGCAAAAATCCGTGCTTAGCAAAGAAGCCTTTGGGGAAATAAAAAAATCTTAGGTGGTGTAAACAGACGCGGAATATTGCCCAGAGCGTCCTGAACACATCCTAATTCCGAGCGCAAACGAAAATATTCCAGTTCCTTTATTTCCCGGGAAGCGTGCGCGCGCCGTGTCCACGCCGCGCGGGTCACGTGGGCGCGCCGCCGCCAATCGGGGCACGCCGAGGGCGCTCGCGAGGCTTTCAGTCTCCATGGCAACGGCCGAGCCGGAGCCGTCCGAGCGCCGCCGGAGCCGCCACCATGGTGAGTGAGTACGGGACGGAGCTGCCGCCGCCCCCGGCGCTCCCTGCTCGTCCCTCTGTCCCTGCCGGAGCGGGGGCGGCACGTCCTCGTGCGGGAGCCGCTCTAGGGGGCTGCGGCCGCCGCCTGCCCTCCTGGTGATCCGTGACACCCCTGCGGAGACCCCTGGGGCTCGGGGTTTTTGCGGGATGATGCGGTGCCCCGGTGGCTTAACTGCGTATCGGCCTGGCTGACTTAGAGATCACGAGTGGCCTGTGCTTATATGTCTTGTTTCCTTTCTGTCTGTGATGAATAGGAGCTCTTCACCTAAAAAAAAAAACCCAACAACAGCAAAGAGAACCTTAACTTCGCTTTCCATATGATCCCTCAGTTGCCAGGTGCGGGGACTTTGTGGGCAACATCGGGCTTGCAGCCACACTGTGAGAGCTGGTTCTGTTTACTGCTGTTGCTGCCTCCTGGGCCTCCTTTAATTCCCGGGCAGTCGAGATCTGTGCTCAGATTATTGATTGTCCGTCCAGGTATCCCAGGACTGCGTTGTCACTGGAGCTCATCTGCACAGGTGGATTTCTGAGGACAAGGTGGTCAGGTTAACTGTTTTGTGTGACTTGCTAGATTGCTGTTCCTCCCGAGCACCAGCCATACTGACCAAGGACATCGGAGTAAAGGAAACGGACTCACCTTTGGTTGCATCAGCTCTCCAGGCAATGCGGGGATAAGCTCCTGTTCGTGCCCCGTTGTACCTCCTTGTGACTGTGCTACCTGCTCAAGCAATGGTTATTGGAATGTAATTGGCCATGCCCGCAGTCCTTCCTTTGAAATAGGGGCACACGCAGAAGGGCTGGTCAGCCACATCTGAAATTGCTTCCTTCTTAATTTGCCCTGGGGGATATTTGTTTCTGGGCAATAGGCTGTTGAGAAACAAATTCAGATTGTCCCTTAAGATTTCTGTATAAAAAGGAACACAATCAGCAGGTGAAGGGAAGTCGTTCCCCTCTCTACTCTGCTGTTGTGAGACCCCACCCAGAGTACTGAGCACAGTTCTGGTGCCCCCAGCATAAGCAGGACATGGAACTGTTGCAGCAAGTCCAGAGGAGGGCTGCAAAGTTGACAAGAAAACCAGAGCACATCCCCTGCAAAGACAGGCTGAGAAAGTTGGCAGAGAAGGTGTGGATGCCCCATCCCTGGAGCCAGGCTGGATGGGGCTCTGAGCAACCTGGTCTAGGGGAAGGTGTCCCTGCCCATGACGGGGGGATTTGGAACTAGATGATCCTTAGGGTCCCTTCCCAAGGGAAACCATTCTATGATTCTGTAATTATATGGGAAGTTTCAAGATTCTACAAATAAACTAGCAAAGAGGCATAGCATACTTTCCTGTGGTTTTGCTTTTGGTTTTTTTGTTAGTACATTTGTAAAAGATATATCATTCAGCTACATTATACATATATACATGTAGTACAAAGACAAATATATCCAAGAGCTTCCTCTACAGGCCTTCTGGTTCTGGTCCTCTGATTGCCTCTGTTTTAGATTTTGTGTGACTTTTTTGAGGCTACCATTCGCTTGAGCTCTTGCTTCCAAGTACTGGTGGTTTTAAAGGGACAGCACTTATGTGAGGTGTACCGGGATTACAGATATGAAAATATGGTTGTTTCTTAACATGCTAGTTAATGTGAGAACCCTGTGAAAGCAATCACAGAAACTAGTCAGAAGGCAAGTGTTCACAATACTTATGCTCCTTTTTGCTTAGTGTATGCTTGTCTTTGTGCTTTTATCCTCACCTGCAGGCAGAGCTGGGCCTTAACGAGCACCACCAGCACGAAGTGATCAGCTACATGCGCTTTGCCCGCTTCAAGCGTGGCCTCTGTATCAAAACAGTGGATTCTTGTTTTCAGGACCTTAAGGACAGCAGGTACTGCGTGGGGTGGTTGTGAGCAAGAACAGACCAAATATGCTAGCAGCAGTGGTGGGTTTGAACACTTTAGGGGGCATCATTTCTCCATTTAGATTTGTATGTTCTTACTGGGAAAGAACTCGTAATTTTCTGAAAGTTACAAGCCAAGTGCTTTTAAAACTAAGTTGTTTAAATTCTTAGGAATTAACATAGGTATTGACAGTATGACATTGCTTTATATCTTGCTTCTGATGTCTAAATTTGACACAAGGCTAGCTGAATTTAACGTGTGTAATTGTGATGATTTAAAGAGAAAATACAAACACAACAACCAATTAGCAGTCCTGTGGTCATCTTAATAACTACTGATAGTGAATGTTTTTAGAAGGGTCTAGCATTATATGAGTGGTACCTGTGTAGTGAGATCTCATAAATACGGGAAGTTGTTACCTTTATTATACATGACTCGTCTTAACTCCTCTGTTTAGACTTGTTGAAGAGACCTTCACGGTTGATGAGGTGACAGACATGCTGGATGGACTGCAGAGTGTTGTACACAGTGAAGTGGAGTCAGAGCTCATAAATACAACTTACACCAACGTTTTACTTCTGCGACAGCTCTTTTCACAGGCTGAGAAATGGTACCTTAAGTTACAGACAGATGTCTCTGACTTGGAGAATCGGTAACTATTGGACTGTACAGAGTGCTTTTCAATAATAAGAAAACTTCAAAGTATTGACTATTTGCATTCTTTTCCTACCCTGTTTGAAACCTGTTTGTTTGTTATTGTATCAATGAGGGGCTAGTTTCAAAGTTTCCATCTGTAAAGTAGCAAGATACAAAAATGATTTCAACTTGTCAGCAAGATGTTTTTAATGGTAATATCCTTACTTGAATTAAGGGCAGGTGATTGGATTTGAATAAAAAAACCTTTTGTCTGGTTAGATGATATTTTAATCAAGGATGAATCAAGAATTTTACAGTTCTAATGCATACACCGTACCATTGCATGACATGATCTGTTGTGTTTATGGTATTTGCTTAGGACTTCATTTTGTACTTCTAATAAGAATCTTACATGCAATAAAAAGCATTGCATCACAGCCTGGTAAAATGTGTTATATAGCATAGCTCTTAGTAAATGAATGCCTTCCTTTATTTTTCTTCAGTAAATGAATGTCTCTTTATTTTTCTTTTCAAGAGAATTATTGGAACAGGTTGCTGAGTTTGAAAAGTCAGAATTTACATCCTCGAACAAAAAGGTAGAGTTTTATTTTAATCAAATACTGATCAAATGTCATGTGGAGTTGCAACAAATGTTTAGAATGCCTAGTACTGACTCGGTGCATAAGAGAGAAAAGCAAAGCCAAAACACCACCCTTTTGTTCGAAACAGCCTTTGAAAGTGTCCAAAAAGTCACATTTGCAGTTTGGCACCAAGGCTCACTCTGAATTGCCTTGGCTGTTTCCAGAGTGCAGGTTCTGCATGTCCAGGACATGTCTCATATACCTCAGCCCAGGGTCAGCCAGACCAGGGATGTGTTAAAGCGTCTGCTCGTGAGTTCCCTTCCCCTTGCAACTGGGGTAAGACTGGGACATTTGCATGTCCCACTACGGAGTCATAGTTGAAAAGATTGCAAAGTAAAGATATCACTTTAGCTTATCTTGCATGATTATGGCTGCATCTTACTTGGTTTGTAGTGTAAAGGTATATTTAGTTAATGTATATTATTTTTGATGCTTAAAAGGAGAAAATTTATAGCATTGTAAATATTTTTTACTGTTATAGTCACTCAAATATTTTTTCTGTTTTCCATATTCCTTTCTCTTTTGGTTGCTGCAGCATTGTTAGTCTTCTGTAAAATCAAGTTTGTAATCCTTCTATATCTCTGTTCAGTATTTTTGTTTAACTTCAGCTCAAAGTGTAGCATATAACTTAGGAGGCAAGGAACCGGTAAAAAATGAAATGAAAGGTCATTCATTTATTTTAGAAAAGAAAGCCGGATTGACTGTTAATAATTATTTTACAGACTATAGGAGTACCTTTCTCCCTCCCAAAGATCTGTATAATTTAATTTTTTCACCATTATTATTTCTTTAGCCCACTGCAGATCCCGTTAAACCAAAACTGGCTCCATTAAATGAAGGTGGGACAGAGCTGCTAAACAAGGTAAGAACTTGTCTGTTCATGCAGTTGTGGTCAGTGACCATTCTGTTTATGCAGCTGAATAGCTGTACAGTAATATTTCTGTAATGTGTCTGTCACTATATAGACATCATGGTAATATATCCCAGAATGTAAAGGAAAATGCTAATGAATTAATAAATGTTGTAAAGCATCTGACACGTAGTGTGCAGTTACGGTCTCTAACATGTATTGCAATATTGATCCTTCCTTTGCAAAGACATTTTGGCCTTTGAAATTGTTTATTTTTTCATTTTATGGAGTAAATTAGTAAATTAGTTCCATGCAGCTAGCTGGGTTTTCAACAAGGAAGTAAATTAAAATATGTAGCTGGCTGAAATGATTAGGTTATTGAACATTTTCTGTGTCCCTTTCAGTCAATCTTAGTGCTTCCAATCTTTTTATTTTTTTTTTTTAGTAAGTTGGCTAAATTCGTCATGAAGAAACAGGCACTTAGGGAACTTGGAATTTACTGGCTTTGAAAATGTCTGATTTCTCACTTTCTAGACATCTTCAGGATTAGGAAACACTTTCTGGTAGTTAATGTTATGAATGGTACTTAGTTCAACTGAACTTTTCTGAAATGCCACACTTCTTGCAGTACACTTTTAAGTCATGAGCAGTCAAGATAATTAGCCAGGAGCTGTGTTTTCTGTCTTCTGGCCTGCACTACCAAAATGATTTGTCAAATACAGCCTCTGAATCAAATTGTTTTTACTCATTACAATAATTAAAGCATCCAAGACTTCAGACTTCTATTTTGCTTATAGATCAGTGTAGTTCTCTATCAAAAATAATTTCAAAATCTGTTTCATAACAGTTTTTGTTGAATATTTACATCTGATGTCTTTTTCCCTTTTTTTCCCCAAAATAATTCAAAGTTCATATGGTAAATTTGTGCTGATAAAGCATGGTTTTTTCCTGTGGCAGAGAACATGATATGCAGTAACCTGGTATTTGTCTGCTTCAAACAGGAACTATGAATAAATTCTTTGTTGACTGAAAATACAAATGATGACCAGCAATGAAATTTGCATCTCTGAACATACAATGTTTAATCATGGATCTTGATACTAAGAAGGTGCTGATCTCAATAATCTCAATTCAGTAAAGCATGTACCAAATTTGGGTGAATGGTCCTATACATTGCACTAGAATTGGAGACTTAAATTGCTTGCTGACTGAGGCAGAAAACACAATATATCAATGAGTTACTGATTTCTTATGGAGGCCATTTTTTATAAGCATTTATAAGATCTTGTTTGCTTTCCTAAGTTATGAAGTGTATTTTCTTTCCTGAAATATTTGGAAAATTCAAAATAGCACAAGAGTGTTCACAAACTTTTTCTTGTTCGTTAACCCAAAGACAGTTGCTCGTCTCCAAGAAGAAAACGAAAAATTGAAGACCAGACTCAAGACCATAGAAACACAGGTAAATTCCCTGTAAGCTTGGATACTTAATGCTGTTAACATATTTAAAAATATCTGAGTAAGAATCCCATGGTTGTTAATCTTATGTTACGGAGGTTTTGAATTTTCAATGCATTGCAGGCTACAGCTGCCCTAGATGAGAAGTCCAAGCTAGAGAAGTCACTGAGGGATTTACAGATGATCCAAGGAGATCAGAAGGTAAATACAGTTAAGATATCCCCCCCACCGTGTTTAACACAGCTGTTGCCAATACATCCAAAATGTTGTTCTGTATGATGTGTTTCTTTTCTGGCAAATGCAAAAATTCAAGTTAGTTTTGTTGTATTCCTGCTGACATTGTCTGTTCCTGCTGGTCTTTCAGTCAGCAGATAATCCATAATATTAGTTGATATTATGACATGTATTTTGTGTCACATAGACCACGATAAATTATTGTTAGGTACTGTCAGGAAGTAGTATTCCAGAATTCATATTCTCAGGGTTGATATTTGTATTAACAGACAGAAGTTTATTTCTTGATGTTTACTGCTGAAAGAAGGATGTCTAACCTGGTTTTACAGCAACAGTAAAACACTAAATTTTTCAAGCATTTGTCACACTTAATGTCGACATGGACAAGCAAACTTGCTGCTTATATGATTTTATGTGGTTCTACACATATCAGCATACTGTTAAAAATGGTTCATTGTTTATTTTTACTTCTTGAGGTTCTTAATCTTTTTTATAAATGACGATTCAAACATGGTGAGTTGCTGCTGCAGAAATAAAATATAAGAAGCCTTGAAGTCACGTTGAAACAGATAAGTCTGTTCAGGTCACCTTAGTATTTTTTCAAGTTTGTACCTTTATTTTGTCAATAGTTAGTATTTTTTCAAGTTTGGTAATGTGTGATTGTTTCTTAAATTTAAAACATTTCTGTTCAGACTTGAAACAAAATTATTACACTTTAATCCCATTATTTTGAGAAATTGACTTTAAAATTCCTCCAGTATTTACAGATTCGAAGTGAAGTTCAGTATCATAAAACATTTCTATTTTATGTTTCATATTTTAATTCTGATTTCTTTTTATTTTGCTTTCTAAATGGTTTATGGTATGTACTTGGCTCTCTTAATATGTTATAAGTTTACTTAGTAACTTTCAAAATCTGTACTCAATAATATTATTTAATAGGGAACTTGATTTATCAGTCATGACAAATATTTTCTTTCTCTGTTTTGTTAAGCCTTAAATTATTAAAGGTTTAAAATATTAAGGGGGTATATTAAATCCTGGATAATACTGTTTGTAGTTTTAAAAGATTGGAACCAAATCTCATCCTGCTTTTCTGGTTAAAAATGAATTGGCCTCAGTGTCAGGGCTACTGACTATCTTCAGCTTTCCTGTCCTAATTTGCTCTCTATAATCTGTCATTTTCTTCTCCAACTCTTACATTTTCTATTTACAGACATATATATGTTGTTGAAACTAGGTAGTGGATATAGTGCTAAAATGTTCTTCTTGATTTAAGCAATACAGTATTATCAGTATTAGTTGTTGGAGAAAATGTGGAATTTTATGTGATTTCACTCCATATTTTTTAGGATGGGTGTCAGTAAAATCATATAAACCCAGTTGCTCATAAAGCAGAAGTTTTTAAACTCTTTGGACAAACCACAACAGTTCTTAAGGACCAACTCAGCAGATTTTTTTTTTCTTTAATTAGTAGTTAATAGATGACCCCACAAAGTCTGAGTCACGTTTGAGAGTAACTGCTCCACTGGAACAGTTTGATTTGAGGATTTAGAATTTTTGCAAAATTGACTTATGTCATGGTTTAGAAAAATGGTAACTGTCTATTCTGATCTGAAACACACAAAATGTAGTGCTTTCCAGCATTGCAGACTTGGACTCTGCTCAAAATTCAAAATAAGCTTTTCTTCTGTACAGGTACTATACAATACTTCTGTATTGTCAAGTGTATTCCTGTTCTCAAACCTTCTCAAACCTTCCACATAGAAGAAGGAACAGAGCTTCCTTAGTTTTAGTTTTTTGTTCTTTTTAAGGTGCTACTGGTTCAGCCTCATCCTGAGTCATTATACTTGTGAGTTTGAAACTGAGCTTTCAAACCAGAGAGGGTTTTTGTGTTTGGTTTTTGATTTTTTGATAAAAATCCATAGAACAGTTACATGATTATAATGTTTTGTTACCTGGAACTGAAGTCCAGAAGAGTTTTGAGTTATTTCTTCTTGCAAGGAAACAGGAAAGTTGTTTCACAAGCAGCTGTGTAAGGCATCTATTCATATTGTAAGTGCAATATTCATATCTGACTGGGAGTATGAGCCTTAACACTTCCAGCCTTTCCTACCTGTGCTACACTAAGGGCTTTTGAAATGCTTCAAAAAATGCATTGTAATGTAGACACTCAGATCTTAAATGTTAATTTACTATTTCTGTATGGTAAATACGTTCTTATAATATGCTTTATCCTGTGGCTGCACCTAATTCCTAAAGAAGCGAAGTACAAGAACTTGAAATCTCAACTTGGCAGAAGACATTCCAAACATCTTTAAAATGCAGTTATTAAAAATGTTTTAAAGTTATAAGTCAGCCACTGTGGTAACATTGTTTTCAGTTAAAACACTAATTTAGGCTTTAAAGGAATAATGTGAACATAATTATTAAAAATTAAGATGTACCTACTTTGTGTGGATTTTTGCACTTGAAATTTAAAATATTTCTTCTCTTGCATTTGGCATATTTTAAATATTTCTTCCATTGAAGACTAATGCAAACCAGGATATCACTGAACTGGAGAATAAAGTGGCAGCTTTGAAAGCCCAGTTTGAGAAGACTTTGAATGATACTACTGCAAACCAAAAATTCTTGGAAGAGGACTTGGTGACAACAAAACATGACTTGCTTAAGGTTCAGGATCAGCTATCTGCAGCTGAAAAGGTTAGCATTTCTTTGTAATGTAAAGATGTGATCCTTACTCACATTTTAACTGATTAGTAATTTAACAAGCACAAACTACAGGATGCAGAGTTTATCAGGTCACACTGTTGCCTGTGTATTTTTGTTATTTCAGTAGAAAAGCACATTATAAGT
>NW_020955207.1:3746051-3747794 GCF_003031625.1 Empidonax traillii
AGGATCAGCTATCTGCAGCTGAAAAGGTTAGCATTTCTTTGTAATGTAAAGATGTGATCCTTACTCACATTTTAACTGATTAGTAATTTAACAAGCACAAACTACAGGATGCAGAGTTTATCAGGTCACACTGTTGCCTGTGTATTTTTGTTATTTCAGTAGAAAAGCACATTATAAGTAAAATAGCAAGCTCACAACTAAGTACGTGATTATAATTAGACGAATACTTAAATATTGCCCATTTTTCTGCATAGAAATTTTGAAATGAAAAGTCTGTTCCCAGCCTTCAGAAGACTTGGCCTGATTTCATTAGAAAATAAAGTTTGTGTTTCTCTGTCTGTCCCAGTAATCTCATTTGAATTTACCAGCTGACTTAATCTAAATTTGAATAAGTCACAGAAACTACTATTCTGAAACTCGAGGAGGAAAAGCAATAGGGTGTTGTTGGTTTTTTTTTTAAATATTTTAGTTTGGTCTTCATAATATGTAAATAATATGTTGATATTGTTATTATGTAGGAACTGGAGAAGAAATTTCAGCAAACAGCAGCCTATCGCAACATGAAAGAGATTCTCACTAAGAAGAATGAACAGATAAAGGATCTGCGTAGAAGACTTTCCAAGTAAGTGATCTCTCCTGTTTGTCCAAACAGGATCCTTGTTCTGGATCCACATTCTGCTCCCATTTTGTCATATAAATGTGAATCTGTCTCTAAAACAGTCTGTAAATTTTTCCTTAAAAAGAATTTCTCGGAGTCTATTTCCTGGTTTTTGACAAGGCAGTCCTTTTAGTGGATGTTACGTGAATAGGACTGATCTGTGCAAGAGCAGTTATGATGTAGCAACTAATGAGAGAATAAGGAGAGGATACAGGATATTCATGTGTGTGGTGGATAAGCCCTTGGGTGTTACAAGAGAGATACGGATGGCAGATGTTCCAGATGCTTTGGCAATTGTTTGGATTTTTGGGTAGGTCATTCCTTCATTCTAATATTTGGTAAACTGGCCAGTTTTTAAAGGAGAAAATAGTCTAAGAAGTATATACATCTCTCTGTGCCCTGAGCCATACAATAATTCTTGACAGAAATGTGTCACTATTGAGTGCAATTTATTACTTGGGTTTCATTTTTTCTTTAGAGGTAAAATAACTCTAGGGTATTTTCTGTTCTGTTTTAATTATTTTTCTATTTATTTTTTTTTTATCCTCAGATATGAGTCAGAGGACTGAAATACCAAAACACTTCTGATGTATCAAAGGCTGCCATGGAAAGAAAATGTAGACTGGTATTATATTTCAATAATCTTTGTTTTGAATGGTATATTTTTTCCTTCTAATGATGAAAATAACTATTAATACTAATGACATGCTGAAATTCCCACCTTATGTCCTTGTAAACCTACAATTTATAGGTATTAGTTTCTGCAGTCATGTTTTTAATCCTTAACCATCAACATTTCTTGAGAAATAACTAACAGGATCTTACTGAAGAACTGAGAACATTCCCTACAAAGAAAGGAGTTTATTTTTGTTAAGAAAAGGAAAAAAAAAAAAAAGGAAAAAAAAAAGTGAGTATTAGGGATTTTTATGTCTCCAAGGTGGAAAGTCCAGTTGTTACTTTTGTGTAGTTAGTGTAGTCAGCATTATATGTAAAAATTGCATCAGTGAAAGTAAGAAGTAGGGAGAAAAAAAAAGAAACACACTTCGCACTGGACATGTCATACCTCAGCAAAATGTGGTCACTAG
>NW_020955207.1:3748126-3782828 GCF_003031625.1 Empidonax traillii
AGTGAGTATTAGGGATTTTTATGTCTCCAAGGTGGAAAGTCCAGTTGTTACTTTTGTGTAGTTAGTGTAGTCAGCATTATATGTAAAAATTGCATCAGTGAAAGTAAGAAGTAGGGAGAAAAAAAAAGAAACACACTTCGCACTGGACATGTCATACCTCAGCAAAATGTGGTCACTAGCATTTTTGTAGAGGATGTTCATGAGCCAGTGAGGTAAATATGCTTTATAGCTGAAGCGCTGGCCCTTTCAAATAAAGCCACTAACTGAAGTTAATGCCTTTTGAATTGATCTGAAACAAATTTGAGCATTGGAAGACAGATTCTGATTTTGCCAGTATTCTTAGCATTGAGATGATAATCTGAAAACTCGTAGGAAAGTTAATGGAGAAACTTTTTTTGAGAAATGAGTTATTTTAGATATTTTTATCTCCTTTCTTAATGTAACCTCATCAGAAAACAGCTTACTTCTCTCAAGTCTTCTACTTGTAACTCTCTGCCTTGTATTTATTTGTCAGCCTCTTATTAGTGCATTCTATGTGTTCATCTGTCCCTGTTCATGTGTATGTTGTATTTTACTCCAAATAAAACTATTCTGTTTTCAAACATTTAATCTTTAAGGAGCTGGGTTTTTTAATAGGAATATTTTGTGTAGTCATTTTTTTTATATCTGTGGGAATGGGTGGCAGATCAGTAAAGAGTCTTGCTCGAAATTAGAACTTGTAAATTACAGATTCATTCTCAAAGATACACCACATCAAACAGCTGTAAAACTCTACCAGTGGCAGGGCTGGAAAGTGGCTGGGGTGGTTGTGTTAGAGAAACTGGCATTTAACAGTGCTTGTCTCAGGAGCTGCTTGAAATGAAATGGATTATTTTTCTTTATTTTCTCAGACAAGGAAGGCTTTAAAATTGCTCAAGCAATGATGCCCCGTTCAAATCTACCATACACTTGCAGTCTAAGTTCTCCTGTTTTCTCTCAGTTTAAGTTCTCATGTTTCATACAAGTTCTCCTGTCCTTTTCCCGCCCCTGTTTAAGCAAGATTGCTTTGGGATAAGTTCTTTGTCTGTAGCATGATATTATTGCTGTAGCACAACAGTGGGGCATTATGGGGTGACCTACTCTTCATGCAGTGGCAATTAAGTTAATGAAAAGTATTATTTTACCCCTTGTACAGTCATCTAAAAAGTTAAGTTCTTAATAGGGATGTAGCAAAGAGCCTTCTGGCTTGTGTTTGCTCAGAGCAACAGGAGAACTTTTCTGGGTGAATATTGTGGGTTTTTATTTTGTGATAACACTCATTTTAATGAGATCAGTTACTGTTTCTAAAAGAGGAGGTAAAAGGTGAAGAAAAACAGAGATTCTTCTGCTGCTTTTCTGATAAATCTTTAAGTGATGATTTAGCTGGAATTTTGACTCTGTGATAGGCTTTTATTATCTTCTTAGAAACCATCTCAAAAAGAAAGTGGACTGTCAACTCCAGTATATGGCTAGGTCTCAGTGAAATAAGTTGCCTGTAGACAAGCATTGTTACAGACATTGTCATCTCCTCAAACAAGGCAAATCTTGCAGAGAGCTGTGCAGTGCAAAATTGAATCACCGCCTTTGATTTCCTGCCTGGCAGATTGCTAGTTTAGTGAGTGTGAGATCACTGTGATGCTCACATTGTTTTTTGTTGCAGAATGACTAATTAAAGGGCTTGTGTGGAACTCTTGGTGGAAAATGCACCATCTTTGACAGATGATGTCCCTGTCAAAGAAGACCTGGAGCATTATGCAGTAACAGTTTCTCTTTTTGTTGAGATAAGTACAATATTTTGAAGATGTAGATGACATCTGAATCTCTCCTGACAGATTCTAAAACTTCACTTCCTTCCCTGAGGTGTAAATTCTAATACTGCTTTTACCAGCCTTTGTACCTTGTACTGCTCAAGTAGACATCATCCATTTCTTCCACTTCAGTTGTTAAGTCCCTAGTTATGCCTGAAGGGAATGTTTAAAAAGAAAAATTCTCTATAACTGGCTGGTCTGCAGGAATCAAATCTCTTTCAAAGCTGTGGGTTTTTCAGGGGTTTTTTGTATGTTTTATTTGTTTGTTTTGTTGGTTGGTTGGTTTTTATTTTTGCTTGCAGACTGAAGAATACTTTTTATGGGAATGAGATTCAAGCACCTTAGCTTCACTAGTGTTGCATCTGACAGCCAACAAAAATGCTTTGCACTGACAGTGACTTCAACTCACCTGCTGGTCATTAGTAAATGAACCAGCATTTTCTCCATGAGACTGTATATTACCTGATAATCTTTAACTGTTCTTAAAGTAGTCATTAGTCTGTTTTTCTCTTGTGGATTGTAGTCATTTTTTAAAATGTCCTAAGATGAATACTAATATGTATTGACACTTAGTCTGCAAGTGCACCTCTTTATTTGATAGACTAATGTTAAGGACAGCTGCTGTTTGGACATTTTGTACATACCTTACCTTTGGGAAACCCAGTCATCTGTCAGGCACTTAGATTTCAATCCAGCCAAAAGATTCGTAAGATTTTTTGGTTTGATTTCCCTTTTCTGGCATTATCAAGGTCAGCTCTTGGCTTCTGTGTGATACCAAATGCTGTCAGACCACAGCAAAGTGACTCTTACTGCCTCAGGAAGCAAATGAGAATCGTCTTGCAGTGTCAGGTGGCTGAATGGCTCAAGCCTAGAAGTTTTGATCTACTCCAGGAGGATGTACCTTCTGAAACATGTTAAAAACAATTTAATTTGAAGCTAAGTTTTTATGTGAGGAGGTAAAAATTGTTATTGAAATTATTATTGTAACTGGCTTTGAGCAGAGAAGGTGCCCAGGGAGTTACCCCGTGACTGTTAATTTTGACAATGTCCCTGTAAAAGCATTGGCCCAGGACTCCTGCCTTGCTCTGGCTGCCTGCAAACTCTCTCTGAAAGTGTGTAGATATGCCCTGCTTTTGGATATATCCTGAAACATTAGGCAGCCGAATTTGGAATCAACTCTTCTCCAAATAAAGGTGAGTAGATACATGTCATTCTTTGTTTTAACAGTCTTAACATCTAGAGAATTTTGTTCATTAATTATTTTTTAATTATTATTTTTAGGAACCTGTTAATGTCGTGGAGTGTCCGTGGTTAGCCATGGTGATGCTGCGTGGTTGGTGCAGGACTCGGGCAGGGCAGCTCACGACTGACAGCTGCTGGTGGACAAGGGATCCGCCCGGAGACCTCCCCGGACTGCAGGCAAGCTTTGACAGAGACAGCAGCAACTGACTGAATAGGCCAAATATCTTTTTTTTTTTTTAGTGAGGTGCCAGTTTGTGACTCATTTTGCACAGACCAGTCCTGAGGTCTTAGTGAATTAGGTGCAATTCTCTGAATTGGAACTGCACTGAGTACCCTAAAAGATCACATAGTCAGAAGGTGAATAGAGCTGTGGTGCTAAACAAAAGTAAGGAAATTAGAAAGAGAGACCCTTCTCAGGAGTGCTTTTCTTGGGAGGCTGATGTTATGTGAAACAGTTTTAAGGGTGATGAAGAGGTTGGGTATGACTTTAGGGTACAGACCTTAAGGGCATCATCTACAGTTTGGAACTAAGCAACAAGTAGTAGTGATTAACTGGAAGGAATAATTGCAATCCTGATAACTGCTTAAAGGAGTAACTGTGATCTCCAATTACACACAGAGCAATTGCCCAACAGTTATCATGGCCTGTGAGTTCTCAAAGATCTGGAAATCCAGATGGATTCTTTCTTTCTCCTAAAGTAAGGAAACATGAGGCTTAGAGTAGCAACTGTGAACAGTGAATCCCAACAGAAAAACCATATGTGAAAGCTGCCACTCTCTTGGCTGTGTATCTGCTTCCCTTGACAGTATCAGTAAACATTTGCAGAGGCTCTAGAGACTCTTCCATGGCTTGTGTTTGATAATCATCTGATATGCTAGCAGACACCATGTTTCCATTTGGAGGCGAGTGCCTCCAGGAAAAGCAGATCTTAAACACCAGAGCTGCAGACACTTTGTCTCCCTTCCACATGTCTGCCTCATTGAAGAAAGCCCAGAGGGTTTATTTTTAAATCTAGGGGGCATAGTGCTACATGTTGGAAGTAGAACAATAAGGTCCAGGCGACCCGGTAGAATTCCTTCCTCCCTTGTTTCCCTCTCTTTCAGCAATAGGACTGTTAAGCTTCTCTCACACCCTCAAAGCACCATCCTCAACCTGTTGCTAGGACCTCAGACACCCTTTTTGTCTGCATTTTAGGTAGCTGGAGAGGCACTTGGCTTCTTACTGTAGCAGTAAGTAGAGTACTGTAAGTACTCTTGGCATCAAGAGATACAAGCCCAGGATTTTTAGTTTGCACCTTTGCCTAAGTACTTGCAGTTTTGCTTCAGTGAGAAATGGGATTCTCTGCTTTATCAGCTTCTGGCTAGGTTTACATAGGGCAGTTCTCATGGGCAGTCTCATCAGTCCCTGTGGAGATGAACCCCTGCCATTCTTCTCAACCACTCCCCCAAACCCCACATTTCAAATTTGTTAGGTACTGGGGGGCAAAACTGTTTCTAATCCTCCTTTAACATGAGTAGTGAAATGAGAAAGTTCTTGGGTATGTCTGTTAGAGGCTTGTCTTTGTCCCTGAGGATGAAGCCCAAGGCCTTCCCCAACCCAAATGAAGGAAGTTCAAAGGAGAAAAAATCTTGAACACTTTGAGAAATAGCATATTGATTATCTGAGGTGTGTATGGGAAGTCCTACAGCAAGAATTCCTTAGTGTTGACCGTTTAAATACCTTTAAATATATTTAAAGCCTATCCTTCAAGGAACTAGTAGATGGCAGGCACCCTGCTGGGTGCTTGTGTGCATGATCACCTTTAAAAAAACTCAGAGTAGTTTGTAACCTGGGCTGCTGATGAGACTGACATTTGTGAGAAACACAAAGATTCATCTCACTCCATCTGAACTTCCTGATCTGGCCTGACCTGGGTTGAGGACACCACACCTCTCTGCCTGCACGATCTCCTCCAGTCCATTAGTAAACTAGTTTGAAATGTAATGGGAAGGAGGTACAGAGCCAAGGTAAATCTTTAACTTGATGATTCTCATCAGTAGGAGTAATCCATTCACACAGAAGCATCCCAAGTGCTAGTGATGTGCTATTTTTTAATGCTGTCTTGTCAGTAAATGATTTAATGCTGTAAGCTATTTATAAACATCATTTATAATAAATCCCACTGGCAGTGACAGGCATTTAACTTTTTAATAATTTGCAAACGTTTTCATGATTTGGGACAACTAATGTATCTGTAGCTTCTCAGCGTGTGTCTTTCGGTTTTAATAGCTTATGGATCTAAAAGCAGCAGTCACCTTTTCAAGCAGGCAGAAAAGTGGTGTCCCGATTTGTGACTTTGCTACTGCAGGTGGCTGATCAGCACATCCACCAGAGTGGTTCCGCTGGGCTCGACAGCACTGCACGACGCACTCTGCGCTTTGGGCTCGCGTCCAAAGGCCCTGTGGTGGGGGGTTCTCACCTGTACTTACAGCTGGCACTTGGCTCAGCCAGTGCCTGATGGGATGCTGGAGCAGCACACACAGCGCTGGCAGGGAGCAAATTCCTGGTGCAGGAGGAATGAGACTGCCAGCCGCTGGGTGAGTCTTACTCATAAAATGGTCCTGAAAGGTGCCGTGGAAAAACCCCATTTAAACAGAGGAAAGAAACCGAGTCCTTGGAGTTGTTCAGCCCCTTTTCATTGCTGCAGATGCTGTTGGCAGCCTCCTTCAGTGGGAGACCTGTCTAAATTGATTGAGCTGAATGAGTACCTTGGCAGGGGCCCAAACACACAGGGTTCATGTTCAGACCTGACACCCCACTGTGCCTTCAGACGACCCAAAGGCCTCCTGGACCCTTCTGCCTCCATGGTGGGCCACCGACACCTTTTCCCAGTGGCCTTTGTATATATTTGGTCCCTGCTGCTCAACAGTATTTTAAAACAGCAACCCCTCAGGAAAGTTCATCTGCAGCAGTGGGGTTTGAGCATGAAGGTAAATGAAAAGAGACTGGGGTATTTCACACTGTCACACGCATGCAGAATATGTAGAGGGAGGGTAATATTGCTGGATGGTCAAACTTGAGTGTTGTACTCAAGTGTGCAGTGTGTTGGGGGGCTGTGTGGCTCATAGGGACTGTTTCAGGGCAACTTTTGGAACTGGGCAGCGTGCTGGACTGGTTGGGGTGAGCACTGGATCACAAGTGATGGGATGTCTGAGGACCCTTTTATTCCTGACATCCCTTGCCCTAGAAGTCAGCTCTGACAGTCACTAAAGCCAGTCCTAATGGTGTGCTATGGAATTCAAGCTGGTACCTCATGCACACGAATGCCACTCATAGGGAAGAGAGCCCTGTGGAGAAGAAGTGTCCCATTTCCAAACCCAGACTGCAGCCCTGCTGTTATTTCCTCATAGTGTCAAGTTGGCATGTGAGTCGATAAAAATCCCCCCGCTCACATCCTTCCCAGAAGTGCCAGTCAAAACTCAAGCAGCTATTTACCCAAAGTACCAATTTTATAGTTCTCTGTGTGTCTATAATCTATTTACCAGCATTCCTACTTCAGTATGTGCCTGTTAATAAGATTAGTAATTAAAAAGCTTGATAGGAATTGGCAAGCATAGCTCCTCCGCCTTTCCCTCCCCTCCAAGCCGGACTGGCGTGGAGTGTGAGGCAGGGTTGGCAGAGTACCTGAGGGAGTGAAGGCAGGAAGGCTCTGCTGAAACCTCTGCCTACAAGCAGGCAATGGAGAAATCCCGGCCGCTCTGGGACAATCCCCTGCAGTTTATTTTCGCGTGCATTTCCTATGCCGTGGGACTGGGAAATGTATGGAGGTTTCCCTACCTCTGTCAGATGTATGGAGGAGGTAAGTGTGGTTTATGTTATGTTTCTTGCTTCCCTCGAGGAGGAGTGTGGCAAGCTTTAAGTCCAGAAGTATGTTGTCCACGCTAATGCCCTGTTCACCCAGCAGGGTCCAGGGCAGAGTAGCACATCTGGCTTTCTGTCGGTGTGCAACCTGTCTCACTGCAGCTTTGTTTTATGTATTCTTCAGCATTAGGCTTTTACCTGACAGCTGCCCCAATACAGTGGCACTTGTTTCCTAGAAGTGCAGTGAAGCAGTGGGAAGGCCCATGTTTTCTAAAAGGGTGGAGATAGAGTGAGAGATACAGGTCTATATGGTATTAATCTATTCCTTTTTTGCCCCATTGAACCTTTCTGAAGTTATCAGAAACTATTTCAGTTCTCTGTATGTTCACATGTGTGGACTTGGAAGATATTGAGAAGGGGAGATGCTTATGGTGATTTAATTTAAGGATCAGATGTATAATTTCAAATTTCTGTCATTAATGTTTTGTCTTTTATACAAAGCCTAACTTTAGGTGATGATGATAACTTGGCTGGAAATCTGCCTTGAAGTTGGCTGAGACACTTTAATCAACAGCAGTTCCACAGCTAAAGCCTCCCAGGCACCTTTGAAAATACATTGATTTGGGCTCAAGAAAAAAAAAAGCTCTTTGAAACTTTTCCTTCTCCTGGGTCCGAACAGAAGAAAAATGATGTCTTTATCATATACCAGCCACAGATATTCTTCTTTAGAAATCAAAAGTCAGTTAATTAGATTAATTAAAGACCAACACCAATAATCTCTTCTAATATACAGCTACCACTGTGTTGAAGAATCCTTATGAAGAGTCTCTCTTTATAAGACATCCAAGTTTTATATTCTTCTCACTGCATCTGTTATCATAGTGTTGGACTCTCCTCAGCCTTGCAGTAAGGGACATGTTCAGCATCTGCCTCGTCTGCCTTTGATCTGCTTCCATCTTTTTTTCCTTTCAGGAAGAAACATACTGAGATGTTTTAAGTGCTTTTTACTTCCCCTATGCTTGTTTTGTTGGCCTGTAGCTTACTTCTAAATGCATGTGTGGCGGTAGGGGTTGGTTCATGCTGGTTTTTGAAAAGCCAGCTCAGTGCTGAGACTGCGTCAGAGCTGTCCGGTGGGATCAGGTCAGAAAAATCCAAATAATACAATAGGTGAAGTTACAGTAGAAGATAGATGCTGCAGTGGCTGAAGCTTTTTTAGGCGGTTCAGATAGCAGGAATGATAGATGTGCTGTAGTTCTGCATGTATTCCTCCGCCCATGCTTTAAGGGTAAAGACTTCATGTCTGACACTGAACTCTAGCACACAGCTTAAAATGCGAGCGTTTCCGTACGCAATTAAACTGCACGTGATTACTTTGCCAGCAGCCTATCTTGGCAGACATCCTGAAGGACAGCAAAACTTGGGACATTTTGGGGGGATTTGTGTGGTTCTTTTGACCAGCCATCTGTATCGCAGTGGATAGTAAAAATTCTCTGAAATGTAACCAAAACTGGAACACTTGATTAACTTGAAAAAAGATTAAATAAACTTCCCTGTTTGTTGCAGGGTGTTAGACTAGATGACCTCTAAAAGGTCCCTTCCAACTGAAACTATTGTCTGATTCTATGATGAACCCAAGTATTTTTCAAAAAGCATGTTTTTATAATAATATTTTTCCATTATTTTCCATTGTACTCTCCATTATTTCTCACTTCTCCAGTTAAATTTACATAGGGAAAGGCAGCTGTTTTTACTGTGAAACTAAAACTCCTGACAGGAGTTTTTGCTTTTCTTAATTCTTCTTTTTACTGCCCTCTTAAAGAGGCTTTCCAGGGGTCCACAAAAACCACGCAGACAGAACATTGTTTCAGGAGCTTAAAAGCTGGATAAGGGGGGATGTCAGCTTGTTTGGCATCTTCCTTTTAGAAAAGCACAGAGCCAGTTCCTGTCCTGCCCAGCAGAGCAATAGGGCCCTTATCACGTACGATACTGATAATTTGCAGACTTTATAACCTGCCTTTCTGTTCATCAGCAGATTGCCTCCTTCCCCCTGCTCTCCTCCAGAGAGCTTGGCCTGAGCAGAGCAGGGGGGGTTAAACCTCATGGATGCAGTTATTCTGTCCCTAAGCAGGCTGGGCCAGGCTGAAACAAGACTGGGATGGGTCTGCAGCAGGACGCTGAGCAGAGGCGAGGGTGCTGCTGGACAAGTCCAGTGCCTTGAGCAGGCCTAGGGCATATTCCCTGTTTTTCCAACTGCAGGGATCTGGCCTGTGGTCTGGTTTTTGCTGTGATGAGTCGCAGCAAATGAGGAGTTGGTTCATACAGCTGCACTGGGTCACTTGTATGAGGCAGTGTGGTTCTACCCTTTAGGAAAGTAGGGTTGGCAAGTTGGCAAGATTTGTATGCAAACAGGGTGCAGAGCAAGGGGCAGGGGGCTTAGCTCTGGCATCCCCAGCTGCAGGGGGATAGTGGGGTGAAGAGCAAGCCTGAAGACATTCCTGCTGCTTGCAAGGTGGTGAAGTTAATGCCAAGCATGTGGAAGCACTGCTGGGAGAGCGGAAGGGCCTTCACAGAGGGTCTAATGCTGACTCCCTCTGTGGTACATGGCAAAACTCTCCTCGGTGGCTGCTGGGGCAGCTCACACCCTGCCGGCACAGAGCAGCTGTGGGACCTCTTAAACCTCCAGCAGCTCCCTTGTGGCATAGGAAGTTATCTAACAGGGTAACAAAGGGGTTGTTAATAACAAGAGAGCTGGGAGGTGGGAAATTAATTCCCAGAATAAACCGGATTATTGCTCTGTGTTTATTTCCAGTTCTTTTCCTCAGTCGCTGCCTGGAGTTCATTCCTCCACAGCACTGCACAGACCCCATTGCAAGGAATGTTAATGCTGCAGATTAAATACTGAATAAGAGATATTTACGTAAATATTTTGGCTTGCTGTAAAAAGGGAAGCAGGGAAGCCTTCACAAAAATACAGCTTTTGACTCAGTCAGCAGCTCTTTCTAAAGTGAGCCCCAACTCGAGTACAAGGATTTTCTTTTTTTTTGGCAGAAATTTAAGCCAAAGCACATCCTGGTTGCCAGGTGGGAAGGTCCTTTCACCTCCTTTATCGTCAACCTTCCCATTCCTGCTGCTCCTCTTCCACAGGAGCATCCCTGTGGCTCTCCATGTGGGGAAGAAATAGGGATGAGCAGCCCTATGCAGGAGGAAACTCTGCTTCCCATCCCAGAGTCTGTTCCTGCAGGTAGAACCCTGGGGCAAAAGGCTTCATGCCTTTGCTGGTGCTTGTGGCCTCAGCATGGGGTTTTGGGAGCTTTTTGGTTTGCTGTTTGTTTGTTTGTTTGTTTGTGTTTTTTTAATCCAAGCCAGACCTCAATATGTAACTCAAAACTCTCCATTCAACATGGACGTTTCTGTTACTTTTTCTTTGAGCACTTTGGCTGTGCCGCAAAATACCCCACATGAAGTAAATCTTTTCCTTGTCCTCTTTCTCTCATTATAGTTTACAAGGTTTGGCTGGTGTTTGGTTACCCTTTAACAGCCCCAGCCCCCAACTTTGCTCAAACCGCCGGTGATGCATCTGGGCAGCCCTGCCACACCGGAGTGGTGACCAACACAGTTTAACAGCAGAAATCCCAGCTCTGCCAAGTTCCTGCGGAAAATTCCTTGTCCCCGGGCAGTCAGCACCCACCAGCCTATGGGACACCGCCTGAAACCCTGTGAGATCTCCTTCGGGGTTGAGTCATGCCCTCAGTACACAAGGTGCCCAGACAGGACCCAGACTCAGCCAGCCCCTGGGACACTGACAGCATTAATTGGCCCCAAATGGGGCAACGTGGTGTTTATCTTGCTGCTGAACTGCTGAAGGCTGACTGTTGGGTGTTTTTTTGCAGGTGGCTTTTTGATCCCGTACCTTATCATGCTGATTGCCGAGGGGATGCCACTGCTCTACTTGGAGCTGGCTGTGGGGCAGCGTATGCGGCAGGGCAGCATCGGCGCCTGGAAAATAATAAGCCCCTACCTTTGTGGTGTTGGTATGTTCTCAGTTTTCATCTTTATTTTCCATGGAGTGATTTTTGAATGGAGAGCTTTGTCTTTCAGAGGAGAAACTAGGAGGGAGCTGAGGTTCTACTGCGTCTCACCAGGCTGAGCAAAGCAGACACCTCATGGCAGGCATTTATCCCATCCCTTGCAGGGCAGTGGGACCAGACCCCAACTCACTGTGTTGGGTCCCTGCACTTGGAGGTCTAAGTCCCCCTGCCTTTGGGCACCCTGCCAAAATCCTAGTGTGAATGCCAGTGCTAAACCCAGCCCCTGGGGCTGCCTGCACTGGGCTTTGATTTCAAGAACAACTTCCCAATGAGCTCAACATGAGTGATAAAATAGTGCCTTAATTTTCTACCATTGCTGTTGCTGTCTGCCATTTACCAGTGTTTTTTCTTAGCTACATTTTTATGTTATTAAATTACCCTGATAACCCAAGCTATTGTTAATTTGCATACACACAATATATTTTTAATGATACTTTGATTATTCACCCCCCAGGGCCTAAAGTATAAAATCTAGTGCAGGATAGTCCTGGCAGGAGGAGGAGGTGGTGGATGCAGTGCCAGGGACATGCTCTGTGCACACAGCTGTGCAGGGACAAAACCCCTCCTGCACTGGGCATGCTGGTGCTGCCCCCACTCCCCACCCCTGGGGTGTTATGGGACCCTGGGCATTTTGGGGTTTTCCTGCTGACCAAGTGTCTCCCTCCATATCTGCAGGTGTTGCCAGTGTTGTCGTCTCCTTCTTCCTCTCCATGTACTACAACGTGATAAACGCCTGGGCCTTCTGGTACCTCTTCCACTCCTTCCAGGTGTGTGGGCACTCAACAGCTCAGTTTGGTCCCACTGTGGCCGTGGAGGGTCATGGTGGCTTTGCATTGGTGCTGGATGTTGCATGGCAGCATCATCGGCTGGAGAGTGGAGGTGGAGGAGGGGTTTTCTGGAGGGAAGAGTGAGGCAGTGGTGTCCCCCTCCATGGGCTCTCCCAGGGGTGTTGGATGTTGTCTTCTCGCCACGAATCACAGGTCAAACAGGTCAAACCCTGTGATGCCTTAATGGCCGGGGTGTCCTGCATCCTAGGATGGGTCTGTCTGATGGAATGGGAGAGGATAGGCCCTGGGGGAGAGGAGTGGAAAGCGTCATTGCCGGGGGAGAGGGTTAAAGAGCTCAGTCCTCAGGAAGAGAATCAGTCTGGTCATCCCCAGGCAAGAGAGACAGAGCAGATCTATCCCTGGGGAGAGGGTCAGAAAGAGTCATCCCCATGGGAGAGGATCAGAACAAATCAGTCTTTGGGCAGAGAGTCATTCCCAGAGGAAAGTGTCAGAAGAGATCATCCCTGGGGGAGAGGGTCATCGCCCGCCCCAGGCAGCACCGTGCAGAGACAAGCAAGCCCCAGGCAGAAAGCCACCCTCACCATCATCCTCCCCGTCCCTCCCCAGCACCTCAGCTCTCCCTGCCACGCTGACTCCATGCCCCTCCTCTCTCCTAGGACCCCCTGCCATGGGCCACCTGCCCCCTCAACAGCAACCGCACGGGCTACGATGAGGAGTGTGAGAGGACGTCGTCCACCCAGTACTTCTGGTACCGGCAGACCCTGAACATCTCCCCGTCGCTGGAGGCCAGCGGGAGCGTGCAGTGGGAGCAGGCGCTCTGCCTGACGCTGGCCTGGCTGGTGGTTTATCTCTGCATCCTCCGCGGCACCGCCTCCACCGGCAAGGTGAGAGGGGGGCACAGCCCTGCCCAGCCTGGGCGGGATGTGGGGAGGGCAAATGAGAGCCCAGAGCAGTGGCCGTGGCTGCTGCCACTTGGGGTCACGGCACTGAGCTCCACTGCTGCCTCTACTGCCCTGTCAAGTGGCAATTCAAGCAGGATCAACCAAAGCACAGAGTGATACTGAAAAAATAAACCAGAAAAGTCCTGTAAATGCAGCAAAACCAGTTGCCAGGCTGCTGGCCATGAGGAAAGCTGTCTGCTACAGCAGAACCATGTCAGGAGACGTCTATTCCTTGGTCTTTGCGAGAAAAAAAAGACATCTACCGGGCATGTTTTGCTCGCCTTTTATTCACAGCAGAAATTATGAGGAAGTGGGAAGAAAAACCCCAATGTCCTGGCTGAGCCTGCACTAAGCAGCAAGCTGAGGGCTGTAATCCCCAAATCGTCTTAGCTGAACACAGAAAGCCAAGAGACTATAAACTAAGAATAACCTCTTAAACTTGTTGCAACTAATTCAATTTTGATTCAATTCGATTCAATTCAAGTTTGATTTTGACCTTTTATGAGGTCCGCTTGCCTTCCTCCTAGAGCAAATGATGAATGACCTTTGCCTAACGAGTTCTTAATAGACAGTTGCACACTGGTGTTACTTCACTGAATGAGGCAGAACTGAGTTTGTGAATGCTGCAAACATTTTAGAGTTTTGTTTGATTTCCAGTCAAAGAGAAGACCCTAGGAACAGTAGCACAAGTCTTGGTTTCTAATAAAAACTTGCTTCCTTAAAATGTAAATCTAAAGTTAGATTTGTCTGAAAATATTTCTTTAAAGATTATTACACAAGAACAAACACAATAACGATAATTATTTGTGTAAAGTAAATGAGACTGACCATAGTGGATTAGCTTTACGTATTCTTTAGACCAAGATGTTTCCTCTTCTTCCCCAGGTCGTCTATGTGACAGCCTCTTTGCCATACTGTGTTCTCATCATATACCTCATCAGAGGATTAACACTTCATGGAGCTGTGAATGGGCTTGTCTACATGTTCACGCCAAAGGTACAGAAAAACTCTACTGAATTTTCCATTAAATGTTATTTGTCACTGAACGTGTAGGTTTTTAAAAGGTGTTGATGCTCTTCCTTATATTGAATTTTTGCAGCAGTAGGATAGGTCAGCCAGCTGGAAACCCTGGTGGCTTCCAGGAGTGAAAGTGGAGTGGCAGCTGCTTTGCCATGGTGCCCGTAAGCTGTTTGCTTTCTCCTGCAGAGAAAGACCTGCCCATTAGCATAATCTGTAGCCAAACTGAATTATTTTCAGTCATATAAGTAACCCTGCACCCAAAAAACCCTGAACTAAAACGAGTGCACAAAGGGACCCATCCCTGTCCCCACCCATGCACGCTGGAAGGGGCATTGCTGGGAATCCATATGTAGCTTCATGCTCTCGCTCTCTGGGTCTGGCTTTGCAGCTGGAGCAGCTGATGAACCCCAAGGCGTGGATCAGCGCTGCCACGCAGATCTTCTTCTCGCTGGGCCTTGGCTTCGGCAGCCTCATCGCCTTTGCCAGCTACAACGAGCCCAGCAACAACTGCCAGAGGCACGCCATCATCGTCTCGCTCATCAACAGCACCACCTCCATCTTCGCCAGCATTGTGACCTTCTCCATCTACGGCTTCAAGGCGACGTTTAACTACGAGAGCTGTATAAACAAGTAAGAGCCTGGTGTTCCACTCGTTTCCCACTGCTAGCCATTCTGGGGCAGGTGAGAGGGGAGGTAAATAAATAACAGGACGCAGTGCTGCCAGCACTGCCCCAAGACCAGACTCGATACCGCTCTAATAAAGCTAATGGAGCTATTTAAAGCGATGAAGCCTGAGATGAAAGGTCAGAGCGACTTGCCTTTTGACACCTGGGTGCTGCTTCCAGGCACGGGCCTGGCCGAGAGGATGTTTGCCTGGGCAAGTCACAGAGGCACTGTCCCCTGTGTTCTGGTCCTGGCACATGTCTTGGGGAGCAGGGGGGACTGATTAATAAAATGCAGCAATGCTCAGACACCCCACTATTAAGGCTAAGCCCTGTTCCAGGAGCTCAGCCTCCACGGCTGTGATGCTCTGGAGGTGCCTAGGAGCCTGCAGGATTGTGTCCTGAGGCAGCAAGCTTGCATGAAGTTCCTGGCACAGGGCCTGCAGCAGTTACACTTTTACTTATATTTTTAGAGCTTTCAATCTATTTGCTGATCAGAGAGGAAACCAAGCTGCTAGACCCTGCTCGTTGCCAAAAGGCTCGTTAAGTTGATGGGGTGTGGACGTGAGACTGGAGGGCAAAGGGGAAGAGACGCCAGCCAGCACTGGCTGGCACCCAAAATACCTGCCTGGGAGCCCAGTGTGGGTGCAGGGGCTGCTCCCTACAAAGCACAGATAAGTGCAAGATCACCCACATCCCATTCTGGAAATGCCATGGCTCTTACCTGGGGAGACTGGATCCCTGGGGCCAGCATGTGGGGATGGATGGGTGAGGTATCCTGGGCCTGAAATTCCTGCAATCCTTCCCAGGGTGATCTTGCTGCTGATGAATGCTTTTGACCTGGAGGAAGGCTCTTTGACAGCGGACAACCTCAGCGAGACGAAAGACTACCTCATGGCCACCTACCCACAGGAATATGCCCAGTTAACGCCTCAGATTAAAAACTGCAGCTTAGAAGCTGAGCTAGACACGGTGAGTTGCCACTTTGTGCTGCCTCCTCTCCTCCCACTGAGCCCGGGCATCCCCATGTGAGCACATCCGTGTGCCTGACCGGGGCTGAGGATCACTTCTATCCCTCAGGATGGGGCAGGGGGCTTGCCTGGGTGGTTGGCAGCTGAGCTGGGTGGCAGTGCAGTCAGACTGCTGGCTCTGGCTGTGGAACAGGGCAGGTCACAAAGATTTGGGGTAAATGTTTTTTTGCTCTAAGCGGCACTACGCCAGTGTCTGTGCAGTTTGGATAAACTGGCAAGAATCTCATCTGCTTTTGCTGTGCACAACCGCCACTAGACATGTACCTTGTCATGACAGAGTCACTCTCTGATGTCCACCTTATGTCCTTTATCAAGGATGAGGAGCTGCCCGTAACTCATTTTTCTCCCCTTCTCTCTGGCAGGCTGTCCAGGGGACGGGACTGGCATTTATAGTCTACTCGGAGGCGATCAAAAACATGGAGGTGCCCCAGCTGTACTCTGTGCTCTACTTCTTCATGCTGCTGATGCTGGGCATCGGCAGCATGCTGGGGAACACGGCCGCCATCCTCACGCCGCTGACCGACAGCAAAGTCATCGGCGCCCGCTTCCGCAAGGAGGTGATCTCGGGTAAGAGCCCGCCGCGTCACAGCGTGGGCCACACACGGTGCGTGTGCGAATGCAAAGGCTTTGGTGTCCCACCGCCACTGAGGGTCCCCCTCTCACCTTGAGTGCAGCAGGGAATAGTAAATGTGCTGCTGGAAAGGTTCACCTGCCTTTGTGAAATCCTGCCCCAGCCTTCGAAGCACTTCCCCTCCGGAGCTCCCAAAGCGCTGGGGCGATTGTGGCTGTGTATTTACAGGCTTCCCAACACACCCCTTGGGGCTCCTTCATACTGGTGTCTACTGACTGGTGAAACTCAAAGAGACAGTGCAGGTGTCAAGAGACTTGCAGTAAGGAGCTCTTCAGTCACATCACCAGTATCCCAACACCTGTCTTTGGCCAGAAGTAATATGTGCTCCTGTTCAGGCATGGAAATCAGTTGTCCCATCTTAAAAACCTGTTTTAGCGGGATGCTCGGTGGCAACACCAGATAATGCATGCACATGTGACAAGGCTATAGCCAAGACTTCGTTGTCTGGAGCGATGTGCTGTGACTATGCAGGTCTGAGGAGCAGTTTAAGGACACACCAGCACAGTCACACATAAAAAGAGACAGATCTTTTCCATAAGGGAAAAGAAATTATCCTTCTCCTCAGAGAAAGCTGCTCAGCAGAAATTCTACCAGTTTTTTAGTCACAAGGAGTATGAAACTTCCCACACCCAATTAGACTTCCAGGTGTAATGGCAGGGTCCTTCTTTTATCCACGCAGGCGTTGTGTGTTTCATTAACTGTGTGATTGGCCTGATCTTCACCATGGAGGCTGGAAATTACTGGTTTGACATATTCAACGACTATGCAGCCACCCTCTCCCTGCTGCTCATCGTGCTGGTAGAAACCATTGCTGTGTGTTACATCTATGGGATAAGAAGGTAAAAGCTTGAATCCTCCTTTCTTTACAGTGGGATAGCAGGGGGAGTGGCCATGAGCCAAGACATGCAGGGCCAAGAATAAAAACACTGCCCTGGGCTGCATGTTTCTCCTTTGCTATAGTATCAGCAGGGCGATGGGGGTCTCCCCTGCCCTGCAGGGGGCCGTTCCAGGGCCTTGGTTCAGGGCTGTACAGGAGCCAGGCTGGGCCGACACCACCTCTGCTGGCAGGGGAGTGCTAATGGGCTGTACACACCCACCCCCTGCTCTGGTCTGTGGTCTGAAGAGCACCTTCTGCCAAAACTCTGCTCCTCCCGTGACAGTAGTTCAGCATGAACACAACAGTGCCAGTAAGTCTGGTTTCAAAGGTGGTCACCTCACAGATGGCTGGTGTCCCAAGTCATCCCTTGTGGGCAAAAGGAAGCTTTGGCATCAGGAAGGGTTTGGAACAGCAGAGGTGTTTGTGCTCGTGGCACCTAAAGGAAAAGGCTTCAGCATTTCCTTTGTTAGTCTGCCAGCACAGTAGGTGCACAGGCACCTTCACGGGTATTGTGTCCTTGATGAGTTCAAAGCCTTCCAGTCAGATTCAGGTCTCCTGTGAGATTTCAGGTACAATCCCCAGAATTGTACTTCCTCAAAGACAGCAATGAGAGCAACTCAACTACACAAAACCTAGCAGAGTTTTCTCCACAGCACTTGAGCATCATTGCTTTTATCTGTCAGCTGACACCAGAAACCCCCTGAACTTATATTCCCGGCCAGAACTTTTCTTGCTGTATCTATTTCTCGCTACTCTCTGCAGTCTGTTTTGATTTCACCCTCACCATGATTCTGGTGAGCCCTGACAAGCCCTTCTTCAGACAACGCCTCTCTGCTCATTTGAGGTGAACTTTAGTCCCCTTTCTCATCTCACATGGAATTCTGCAGGTGGTTTTGAAGTCACTCAGGAGAAGGTATCGACTGAACATATGCAGCTGTTCTCAAAAATATGTTTTCTTCTTTTAAACACAGATTTGAGAAAGATCTTTACACCATGATTGGACGCAAACCAAACTGGTATTGGAAAATTATGTGGGCCTTTGTTAGTCCTCTGCTAATTATAAGCCTATTTATATTTTACCTCACCGACTATATCCTCACAGGAACCTTGCAATACCAAGCGTGGGATGCCACACAGGTAAAATAGTTTTGGGCTTGGGGGTTTTTGTTTTTTATAGACTTTCCCTAAGTTCCTGCAAGGATACAGCCTTCCTTCCTAACTAAACTGTTCCACAAAACTGGAAAGCTTGCAGCTCGAGTGAGGGCCAACCCCTACATTTGTGGAAAGGAAAAAGAAGGAAAACTTGAGTTAATGATGATGCAGTGATTCTGTGAAATCAACTAATATCCCTCTGATTCTTAATTGACCCCTTCATGCAGTAGAACTTTATTAATGTTGAAGACCCAAATATCATCTTTAAAAAAACACTTTAAACAAAAAAAACTACTTTCAAAGTGTATTGTTTTGAACAAAATTAGTGGTATTTAAACAGAACCGAACTGCTGCTGGAACAGTTTTCATAATTTCCATATAAAATTTTCCTCAAGGCCAGAACAGTTTTGTACAACTACTGAACTGTGTATTTTTCACAGAGTAATTACTGTTGGATAAGTAATCACCGGTTCCGTAACCTTTCGTGGAAATGTTCCCATCGTGCAGAAACAAAATACATAATTGGCCATGACACAAAAACAATTAAGGACCCATGGCGGGCCTGGCCTGTTGACTGGGTGTCAGCATGAGCCCACAAGCTCCAGGAGAGGAACACGGAAGCCTGACAGGGGTCAGGGCCCAGCCACCTCATTAAGGAACACAAATCAAGCCAAAATCCACTCTTTCCCAAAGCTTGCAGAAGTTTCTCCCAACCCTCTTGTCAGCAGCTCTGTTCTTGTTGTCAGTTTTCAGGGTGGTTGGGCAAAGAACAGCGCTGAGGGCAGCTGTGGGCTGGCACAGCCAGAAAGTGCTTCTCAGATGTCCCAGTTAGATCCATGTGCACAGCTTTGCTCCTGACCCGACTCCAGGACTCCCAAAACCATGGATCCCACAGATCCAACACTGCTTCTCTCCCTTGCAGGGGCAGCTGGTGACCAAGGATTACCCTGGCTATGCCCTTGCAGTGATCGGGCTGCTGGTGGCGGCATCTACCATGTGCATACCCATGGGGGCGATAATGACTTTTATAAGGAAGAGACTGAAGAGGGAAAGAGTTTCAACCGTTGCATGAATGCTGACAGCTGGATTTGGGAAGACCTTACCCCCCCCCACCCCCGTCATCGGTGATGGGGCACTTCCGGAAGACAGCAGCAACCATTATTTGTAGCAGCTATTTATAGAGTTGAGAATGGTGGGTGCTATATTGACCAAAAAGTGCTCTTGAGAGGTTCCACGATGGTTTGGGGGGAAAAAAAAAAAGCTCTTCTGTAACAAGATGAAGCTTTAAAATAACCCATGTATGAGAGGGGGAAACCAGAAGAGCAGCTCTCAAAATGCTAGTTAGCACAAATTAACCAGCACATCAGCCCATTACACAATGTTAGGTAATTCTTTTCCACTTCGTTGTAGCACTGCCTGTGCGGAACCTGAGCAACCAACTAAGCGTGTTCCTGCACCAAAGTACCAGCAAATATCCTTACCCATTTGAGACGCTGCACTTCAGTGTGCACATTATTTGAAATGACATCTGTGTTTCATCAACAGAGGAAACTGTTGAAGTCTGCCAATGAGAATGTGATAATCCCTTTCCTACTTGGGAGGAACCAGTAGGATGGCATTGGGAGATAAAAATGTGGCCAACATGGCTTCTTTTATACTGGTGTCCAGCAAAGCAGGTAATGTGTATATATTTATATATGCAAACATATATATGAGTTGCACAAGTTTTTTCCCCCCCAAGAAGTAAGCTTCCAATTCCAGTACATAACTGTGCACTGTGCTGTACTTTGTATTTTCTAGGGATGCACTTTAAGTACACTAGAAGGTATCTGTGATAAAGCTGCTTTACGAGCCCCACCCAAACAAAAGTATGCCATGTAATTAGCTTTGACAAAGTTCATATCCAGGTATTCTTTAATCATCAGATGTAACAATCCAGCAGTTCCATGGACCTGGTTAATTTCCCTATGTAAATGTTTTATAAAGAAAGCAACATGTTTAAATTGTAAGCTTCATGTAATAGAAAACATTAAAATTATATCTATGAACTTTAAAAAAGGTCGCTCTGAAGAAGAACATTTGAGAAACACTCATGGGATGGGGGTTCTTGATACAGTGTCTTAACTATGTAACCATTAGAAGACGGAAGTGCCTTACAAAAGAAGGATTAATTTCAAACATTGTTAAAGCACAATCACACAAGTCTCTAGTTCTGGGGCAAAAAGCAAGAGGCAATTATACAGCCTTCAGGGGTGGGCAAAATCTTGACAGGGACAACCTACACCAACAAGACCCGCTTAGTCTGTAAAAGCCCCTGGAAACAGGACGCACCTCCCTCCCCAGGCTCTGCTAACAAAGGAAAGACGACCTTTTCACATTTCTGTTTATTAAAAATGGATACCATAAACAAGACCTGTACAAAAAAATATCCGAAATTGCCCAGAATTTGGTAACAGTTGCATGATGAGAAATTATCGTCTTGGGCCTCCTCTTCCTCTTCCACGACCTCGGCCTCTGCCACGGCCTCTGCCACGGCCTCTTCCAGCAACTTAGCAGGTGAAAGAAAAAGGATAAATCAAGTGAGACCCAGGAATACTTTCATTTTGATTAAAACATTCTGTATTGAGCATAAGCACCACACTGCTTCCTTGTGATGAGACATCAAGTCAGATATTAAGTCTGTTAATGCTCAGTAAGTTTCAGGCAATATTTCATCTTTGGTACTGGGTTTTTCAGTATACAACTTCCCCAGGCTACTGTCTGTCCTTGGCTTCACTGCAGAAAACAAGGGGATGTAACAGCTGGCTGCTCCCAAGTGCCAGGGTGGGTCTGACAGGGAACTAGGATTCCTCCTCTTTTTTGTTTTCAGAAAATCTCATTTTCCAGAAGGGATCAGAAAAAGTGTATGCAAGACAAGAGTACTTTGTTAGTATTCATTACAGTGGGAAATATTTTTTTTTTTGGGCACAGCTCTCATTGTGGTTTATGAAATACTCTGTGTGGGGGAAAGGTGAGTTTTAACATGGTGTGATTCTCAAGCTCACCCTTTCTCAGGCACCATTTTGAAGGGATCCCACTACTAAACAGCTCCTATTTTCAGTGATACCTCTGCCAATTTAAAACATGACTCTGAGGCCAAGGTCTTGGCTGTGTGCCCCCACTTTTAATTACTGCTATTTAATGGTGAAGGGAAGACAGAAGCACAGGGTAATTGAGGCCACAACTGCTGAAGGCCGTGTGATCCATACAGTGATAACGTGCCATTGCACCTGTTTCTCCTAAAGAAATATGGCTTGACCCACCCAGTTGCAAGGCCACCCTACTTTCGAAATTAGTGGTTCATTTCAAACATGTTTGTGAGTGCAGGGCTCACAAAGATACTAAAAACTCTGCAGAAATGGGTGGCTTGTTAAGAGACACACACTAACACCCCCCTCCCAGAGCAGGCCATGGATTTTTCTGGCATGTAGGTCACAAAGACAGAAAGAGCAGAGGCACAGGGCAAATTCCACAGAAGCAATGTGTCATTTTTTTTGCTGATAACAGACTGACTCTGTAATTTCCATGCAAGTGTCAACACCTGACTAAATGATGGCGGCAGCTCCGGGCATCAGCAGAGCTGCATTTGCTAAGTGCCAGCACACCTGGACCACAGGCACATGTGCCACACCCAAGCACATCCCACCTTCCACTGACAATTCCACTTGCCAAGGACAGACCGTGGGTTTTTACACTCTTGAAGCTGAAGGGCGTTTACAGATTAAGGCAGCACAGCACAGCTGCAGTCAGAGTGCTTCCACACACTGTGGGCACAGCGAGCATTAAAAGGAGGCAACTGGGGCTGTCACAGCCGCTCCCCTCACAGTTAACAGGAAGTGGTGATGTTCTCATCATACCGTGGGGCTCAGGAAAGACAGCCATCCAACCACACTCGTTTCTCCACACGGTCAGATTGTTTTTAATGGACGTGAGAGGAGCAAAACCCCCTTGGGAGCTTTATCCGTATTCTCCATAGAGACAGCGGCAGCCGCAGCGCCTGCACTTGGTGATGCACCCGAGGGCTCCTCACACCACCTCAGAAGGGTGAGCACACTAATGCCTAACACACTGCAGAGCCAAATACTTACACACTAATTGCAGGAGAAAGGGCACAACATTACTTTAGAGCACAATTAGCTTTCACTTACAGCTTACTATTTTAAAAATGCACAGATTAACTGCTGGGCAAAATATATACTGCTGCAGATATTCTGGGGTTTACTGGATATTAATCTTCAGTAGTGTGCATTAAAACTGAATTACTCTCTATAATGTTAGGCTTGTAGGGAAAAGGTTTTTGTTCAACAGTTTTTTGAGAAAAAAGTTCCAGGAAGAGCAGAGTGGAATGCTACTGGGAACCAAAGCTAGAGATCTGCTCATTGGAATATACAGCCTAGACTCCCTCAGGTCCTCAAGTCTCTCAAATCCAGTTCTCAGAGATACCATTTTTATCCACCATCAAATTTCAGTGAACCATTCAGCACTGTTTGAGGTGGGAAAGGCAGATTAAGCCAGTGTAGTATCAAACCCTTAAAAGAGGAAGGAATTAGAGGCCAAACGCAGATGTTAAGACACTCAAATCAGATGTCTTCAGGTTCAGAGGACTGAAATACATAAAAAGGCAGAACAAACACAGGAATGCACAAACTGACCTGCTTCTCTTTTCTTGGATTTGACTTTTGGTTCAACATCCACTAGCAAAGTATCCAGAGGCAAACTGTCCGGCAGAATGAAGTAGCGGATATTGTTCCCTCGAATACTCAGCGTCTCCAGCTGTACGGGTTCTCTGTTCTTCAGTGTCATTTTCACTGCTTTGAGATGTGTATTCATGCTGACATCCACTCCTGAAACAACACAAGCCTGATTTCAGGGATGAGGTCTCTTGTTGCCTATGTTTAAGAATGCACATGCTTCAAGATCTAGCCTGATCATTAATACCTGCCTCTGCCACTCATTAATTAATTCACCCTGTACCTGAATGAAACTATGTGTCTTTTTCTTTCTTAAATTATGCCCGATAAGTTATCAATTGCTACCTTTAACACCTTATTGCTAGAGAGCTTTATCCAGGTCCTGGCAATAGCCGAGGAGCCAGTGGCTAAATATCCAGTAGCCAATGGTTAAATCAGTTCTTCTGAACAACAAATAAGCTGCTGCTTATTACAGAAGTCTAATACTGCCCTTACCCCTTTAAAAAGAAGTAAAACCTCAGAGGTTTTCCCGTAAGCCTTAGGAAAATCCAACCACCAAAGCAGCATTTATTTTCTGATAAAATACATCCACAATACCAGAGTGGTATCTACTATGGAAGTACATAAAATACCCTCCTGTAAGGAACAACCACTGTGCTTACACACTTTGAGAACAGCCAGTATGTAAGAACTGTATGGAATCAGAACTGTGCCCATTATGCTGTGCTATGCATCATTCCAAAATGGAAACAATCTCAGTTGGATGCACGTATTAAGTAGCAGCCATGAGAAGCAATTAAAAAGTTTTTATTTTTGACATGACGAGCTTTCCACGGAATTTGATCTCCAGCTATGAAGATCAAAACAAGAATGCCTTTTTCTAATCAAAACAGATGCAAAAGATTGACGCTGCTGTTTACAAACACCTGCTAATTCAGCGACAAGGCACCCACGGGAGCAAAATTTTAATGTGTTCAAACTTCTGTACAAACAACCCTTCGTGATACAAATAAACCGAAAGATGTGTTACCAAGGTGAGTAACACAAGTGAGCATCAGGCCAGAACCAGAAGAACCACTGTGCTGTGCTTATTCCATGTAGTTCCTCTATCCTCATCCCCCTCCGTCTGGATTTTACAGAGCTCTCTGGCCCCTCCACTCCACCTGGCTCATGTAAGGAGCACCACATGAAACCTGCCCCTTTGGCAGCCCAGCTCTGGCCAGCCCAGAAGAGGAGACTGCACAATCCAACAGCTCAACAATTACGAACACAGTTCACCCACCGCTGTAACGGGAAGACTGCAGTTTGAGAAATATGGACTGCATTCCAAGTTTTTGCTGGTTCTTAGCAGAAAATGAGAGCAGCTTTGCTCAACAATTAAGCCTGAAAGAGCAGTGAGGTCAGGAGACCAGCAGTGTGTTTGCCTCCCACCTGGCTGGGTTCAACAGAGCATGCTGCAATCGGGTACCAGGGTGGTGCACTCACCTCTAATCAGAACCGATGGACCAGGCTGCAAAATAATGCCCGTTTTGAACTCTGACAAATCTCCACAGATTGCTACTGGCCAAAAAAGCACCTAAGCAATCCTCTGGAGTAAAATTCAAACTTGACGGAGTTGTACTTTTTTTTAAAGAGTGCCTGGGCAGAAGAGCTTCTAAAAGTCGCCCGAGGTGAGCGTAGGAAAGGAGATAAGGCACCTTCCTCAGCTCACCTGTGAAGGTTTGCCTTGTTAAACACAATGTGCACCACCCCTGTACCTGATGTCTCTGAAGGAAAGCTCACAGGAACACCCTCAGAACAATGTCCCTCACTGAGATTATTAAAGCAAACAAAACAGTCTGCACATTTTTTAATACATGAGAACCACATACTAAATCATACAGACTTTCCCTACAACTTTCAGTTTAGTGAAACAAACCACCTGGTAAACAATAACACCCACAAACTAACATGACAGACCCCTGGCAACAGCAGGGGGGCTTATTCTCATTGACAGGATTCCTTTTTGCCCTGAATCTCATATCCAGCTTCACATTTTCAAACTCACATTCTTATTAAATCAATGTAAATATGTATTTGCATCTAAGTTCACCTTATACAGACCAAAAACATGTTCAACAGAAATAATTATGTTTTTGATTAGACTGCCTATGTACAAAATTCAACCAACCTGAGACCACACCATCACTGAACGTTTGGCATTTATTTGTGACACCATTAAAAAAATAAGTCCCTCTTCGGGTGATTCAGCTGCAACGTTTTTATTGCTTGTTGCATTTTCACAAGTGAAATTCAGAAGTACTGAAACATCTCACAGAGGTTTAGAGGCCTACCCCACTACCTGTTCGATACAGCAGCAAAACCACCTCATCAACACTAACAGTGGAACAGGTTGCCCAGAGAAGCTGTGGATGCCCCATCCCTGGCAGTGCTCAAAGCCAGGCTGGATGGGGCTCTGAGCAACCTGGTCTAGCGGGAGGTGTCCCAGTCCACGGCGCTGGGGTTGGAACTAGCTGATCTTTAGGGTCCCTTCCAGCCCAAACCATTCCATGATTCTGTGGTCATGCTGCTAACATCCTAAGAGATTACAACACGCACCAGCTTTGCAACAGTCTGGGGAAGTTCACTTCCTTCCCCCCGAGCCTGTTTGGAGGCAAAGCCCACAGTCAGGCTCAGAGGCTCCCAGTGCTACAGTGAATTTCCAGCCTCCCAGCAGCGCCTTAAAACCAAGGAAAGCTAATCACAAAATATACCCTGGCCTAACCACGGGTGAACTCACCCACTAGCACATATCAAAGACAACCTCTAACCCGCTGATATTCCCCAGTATTTTCATGGTCGCCTACGGAAGGCTGGCTGGTCACAGCTCCTCGCTCTTCCCAGCAACTTCCGACAATACCCAGGCACAAACACAAACGCACCTCGCGCCTGCACACAAGATACGCGAATTCAAAAGCTCATCTTCCAGCGCGGCTCCCCGCAAGAGGGAGCACAGGACAAAAAAAAAGCTCAATCCGAGCCGTGGCTGCCAATTGTTTGGCGAAAGGCGCCTGGGAACACTTGGCTACAGCCTCCCATCCTGCCGTACCTGTGATCGTTCCGTGCACCTGCGTCCCGTTCTTCAGCTCGATGGTCACAGTCTCATGGCTCAGCTTCATCAGAAACCTGCGGAATTCAAAACGTGTTCAAAAAAAAAAACCCAACCCCCTTCACTCCCACACAGAGCCGTACGCGTTTAACAGCGCGCACACCCAACATCTGCTCATCCCGAGCTCTCCGAGACGGCGCCCGTGGATTCCGCTGGGAATGTTTTAGCGGCAAACCCTACATCCCGCCCAGCCGCGGCAAGCTGGGCCGCTGCCGGTCCCAGCACCTATTTCCCGGCGAGACGGCCATTATTATACAAAGGAGGAACCATTTTACGGCTTGTCAGCATCCCGGGAAATCAACGCTATCCCTACCGCGAGGGGGGAAGGAGTTACCCCCCCAAAACCGGGGGGGCTTTGCTGAGCGACCCGCGCAGGCCCTGGGGCGGGAGCGCGACCGGGCAGAGCGGGGCCCCGCCGCCAGCAGCGCCTCCCGGGCTCCATCCCGGGGCCGCTCCCGCCCCCAGAGCGCGGGCGGGCGCGATCCATCCGCCTCCATCGGCCCCCATCCGCGCCCCGCCGCTCACCTGACGAGCTTCATGTCGGCGGGCGGCGGCGGGCCGAGCGGCGGGAGGGACCCCGGGCAAAGCGGAGCCCCGGGCGGAGCGGAGCCCTCAGCGCTCTCGGTCGGGTCGGGCCGGGCCGGGCCGCGCCAGGAAGGGCCGCTCTCGGCGGCGAGCGGGAGGCGCGGGCACAGCGCCCCCCTGCGGGCCGGAGGAATCACAGCATGCCAGAGCCGGGGCGGTGGGAAAGGAGCACAAGGGGGGCCCTCTGGTCCCATCTCCCTGCTCAAGCAGGGGCGTGAGGGAGCCCAGGATACAGGAGTGAGTCCAGACGGTTCTTGAATACCTCCAGTGAGGGAGATCCGCAACCTCTCTGGGCAACCTGTCCCCGTGCATAGTCTCTCCCACAGTAAAGGTGTTCTTCCTCACATTTAAGTGGAATTTCCTGTGTGTAAGCTTCTGCCTCTTGTACTATTGCTTGGCACCATGGAGCAGAGCCTGGCTCCCTCGTCCTGGCACCGTCCCTTCAGACACTTACAGACAGTGATGAGATCCCCGCTCAGTTCTCTTCTCTGAGGCTGAACAGGCCCGGCTTCCTCAGCCTTTCCTTCAGACAGATGCTCCAGTCCCACAGTCATCCCTGTAGCCCTGCACTGGCCCTGCTCCAGGAGCTCCACGTCTCTCTTGTACTGAGGAGCCCAGAATTGGACACAGCACTCCAGCTGCAGCCTCTCACCAGGGCAGAGTAGAGGGGCAGGATTTCCTCCCTCGACCTACTGGCACTGGGAGATGGAAGAAGGGGTGAGATGAAGGAAGAAGGGAGGGGGGAGATGGATGAAAGAAGGGGGACAAGTACTGTGCTCAGTCTGTGAAAACCAGGCTTTTCATTAAGGTTTCACAGCTCCAGGTGTCTTAATTAATTAAAATATATTTTTAGGAAAAAGACAAGTACTTAATTTTAAACCTTTGAACTTACAAAAAATAAAAATATTCCAAACCCAAACCCAAACCCAAGCCAAGGCCAAGCACCTGTAAGGAATTAGTTTATTTAAAAAAAAAATCAGCTTCAGGATCCAAAATCGTAATAGCAATAATTTTGTGTGTGTGTGAATCTATTCACCTAGTGAGAGTAGAAGGGAGAAGACATCTTGAATTTTCACCCCAAACACCTCTTGCTGTGGTCAACAAAACTCTCTGAAGTGCCCTTGCGAGAGAAGAGGCAAAGAGCCATCGGCACTGAGCAGAGGTGACACCTGGGATGCAGCACTGGAGAACTCCAGCCACAGCAGGTCTCAGACTGAGATCCAGCCACAGCAGTGAAGACTGGAACATGACACTGGTGCAAACTGACACTGAGCATGGTGTGAGATCATCAATATTTAAGCACAGCAGACCACGATCACCACGTGCAACGAGCACACAGAACCGAAGCATCCTTTGAATAAGAAACAGTTCCTAAGGAGAAACTTGGGAACAGTCTACTCCAACACACAAAATGCACCAGAGACAGTACATCTAGAAAAAGTTGAACATTTTATTGTCATTTAGGAGTACACCATTTGTGATTTTAGAAATACAGACTCTTTGCAAAGCACTGAAATACAGATGCCTTCCAACTTCTAAAACCTACATTATTCTATGTATTACAAGCCTTTTATATTAGCAATTCAAGTTTGGTCTTTGCTGCAGCAACTTCTTCACCAAAGATGAAACAACTTAATTCTAGACTGCAAGGCAACTGAGCCAAGCTTCAAACTCCACCTGCCAGTGAGCCATCAGAACCATTACTTCAAATATTGAGTCTATGGTGTTCTTGTTATTCGTGCCTATGAGGGAGTTCACCTTTAAAAATTTTAAGTTAGAGGATTTTCCAGTTAACCACCAACTGGTATTTCCATTACAGCATCTAGAAGCAAACAGATACTTTGCAAGTACTAGTGCTCATGAACAGGTTAGGTTTTCACAAAACCCAGAGAGGCCTCCAGAAACATTCAAGGTTAAATGAACAGTTGCAAAAAAAACAAAACAAAACAAAACAAAAAACCCCCCATAAATCAAAACCAAAATCCAAAACAAAAAACCTGTACATATTTTCAGTCATAACACAAGGGAACACTGGAGTATCAGTGTTTTGTGTTCTAGCTTCAATAGTGACAACTGTGCTAGTCCTAGTAGTATTCTACATGTTTCTCCCTTCCCCCCATTTAAATTTTATACTCGCAATCTGAATATACAGCTGTACTTACAGGAAATATTAAACAATGCAGAGCGCCTTAAGCAAGTTCCATGTCTGGTTCTGAACAAACCATATAAAATTAAGTGACAAAATAGCTTAAAATTGGTCCTTATTTTTTATACAGCTTGGAAGCACTAAATTTAAAGACATATTAACCAGCATGAATTAGTCGGTAGCTTTTTTTTTTCCTCCTTTTTTTTTTTTTTTATTTTTTAAAGTGTGTGTTACAGTATCATGCATGAAAAGCAAGCTGCTGCTCCCATGTGCAAACACGGAGTTTAGACTGAACGTTTCTCCTCAGGTTGTTATTCCTTCTTTGATAAATTATTTCAATATAACCAAGGATAGAAGCAGCTGACTAGCAAAACAATATGAAGTTCACCTTTTATATTGTAACCCATTCTTAAAAGTAACGGAATACTTTGGAACTTTAGCATAAGGAAGGTTCAATAAACACTGCAAAGGACTTTTACATTCTTTGATTCCGTTTACATCTTTAGAAAGAAAATTCTATATTTTAACTCGCTAACTACTGAATTTTCATATGGAGACTGTAGTATTGAAACAGTGCAAGACATTTGCAACTTCAGGAACATCCAATTACACTGCCCTTTCACCCAACAATGATTAGCAGAATATTGCATCAGTTCTAGATAGACAAGACAGGACAAAAACCTCACTTTAGAATAGCATTAGAATTCAAAAAACCTTTTGTATTTAGTGAAAAGAATCCACACACAAATATGCACGAAGGACTCCTTAACATGGACTCTATTACAACAAATGTAATCCAGCTTCAAGTCTGGACCTAGACTTTTCATTGGTACAAAGCCATATTTGTTCAGAGACCACTATTAGATGCTCCATTATTAATGCTTCAACATTTGGGTACTTTGACACATGAACAGCATCAGAGCTCTCTCCTGTCAAGACCAGAAAAAGCAGCTGGAACAGCCCAGCTGGACCATGAGCTTACGCAGTCGACTTAAGCTTTAAGACGCTCCAGACACCAAAAAGCTGACTTTTGTCTCTGCATTACCCCTGTAAGAGTGGAGCCCTGTCCACTAATGCAATATTCCAAAGACCATTGCAACTAAGACCGTCAAGTCAGGTCTCAGTTGAAAGCTACCACCACCACAGGACATGGTTTCCTCACCCCCACCCCACCAATGCCAAGGAAGAATGTCCAAGAGAACACTAATTGGTGTGGAAAGCAGGTCAGTAGAGACTCCAGGTGTGGCTTGAAGAATCCTCAGTACCAAGCCGCTTTCCACACACACAAATTCAGTCCATCTTCTCTTTCTGGACCAGCTTGGGTGCATCTACAAAATCCTTGCCATTATAAAGGATGATAGCAAAAGTTCCAAAGCTTGCACTTCCCCAGAAAAGCACATAGGCCAATGTCTCAGTCCATGTATCACCTGCAAAGAAGAATCAGATAAACCTTTTAGTTCATTATTTTGAATTACCAGAGTTTTATTTCAGTCCAAAAGCAAAATATTTCAAGGCTTCCCTCAGAGATCTGCTGTTAAATGAAGTCAGAAGTTTTCCACAGGTCTTTCACTATTTCCTTACCTAGGAAAATTGTTTGCCACACAGTTCTTGGAACACATCGAACAGACATCTAAGGAAGTCAGTCAAGAACTCTACTAGCACTAATGTTGGAAAATTCAAGGAAAAAGGAGAAGGCAAAAACCTTCACCACTCCCAACACAGATTTAGATTAAGGGAACATCCACCAGAACAGGCTTATGCCCATACCTGACCGCTTTGAACTGTATTTCTGCCCAAAACTGCACAGGTATTCCTTTGGGGATTCATCCAGCCTATAATAAAGCCAGATGTCTCCTCAGATGCAACTAAATTTGGGGACAATTAACTGACCCTTAAGCAACTTCTACACAAGTTTTAACATTGCTTCCTATAGCACCTCAAGTTTTTTCCACATTACTGACTTCGTGCTCATCTTCAAACATTTTTTAGAATGACTGAGAAGCAGAATCACAGAATCTTGTGAGTTGGAAGGGACCCACAAGGACCATCGAGCCCCAACTTTTAAGTGAATGGCTCGTACAGGGATCAAACCCACAACCTTGCTGTCATTAGCACCATGCTCTGAACAACTGAGCTGATCTCAGGATCAGCAATGTTATACTGAATAGTTACTGGTAACCATTTACACGAAGCTCACACAGAAACAAGTCAATTTTATGGAATTAAAAATCAATGGTGACTTACCAGCCATTAGCAAACAAATAATGCACATGGAGAAAGCAACCACCATAATAATAGGCAACTGAGGAAAGAGAAAAAGAATAATCACTTGATATAGCAGCACATTTATTTCTTAATTTTCTTCAAGATAAGTTGTGCTGCAAACCTATTTACTTGCTTTACAATGAAGGTGCTTTGATTCTAAATTCACCTACTTTCAGGTACAAATAAAAGTTTGGATAACTCCAAAGTTACTGAACACTTTCCAAATCATGTTAAGAATTAAAATACACCTTCTGTGCACATTAAAAGAGACTGACATTTGTGTTTTGTTAAAAAGAAAACCCCAGAACTCCAAACACCAGCTACTAGTGAAACTCATGTCCCCAAATCCCATTTCACAAAATAGAAGAGGAAGGGTGAAAAGAAGAATAAAAAGTGGGGTTTTTGTTAGTCTACGCTTCTGCATGAAGTGTGAGAAAAAATCTTCACAAGATTCTTCTGCAGAAGGAAACAGTCATGGATGGTGATCAGTAGAATTTCCCCCTTTCCACTTGATGAAGCAGATTTTAAAAAAAGCAAGCAGCAGTTTTTTCCAGTACCTCAAGGACACTCCATTTTCTGTCAGAGGAACAGTTTGGGTTTAATCCTACAAGCAGGCGTTACAGAAACATAACCAGATTACAGGCATGCTTCGTGACTAAATAGACAAGTACTACTTAGTCATGTGAAGCAAGTGACTACTAAATGCTTGTACACATTTCCCCAATCATGAATGCAGTCTCCATACTCACAGCTAAAAACTTCCAATCTTTCTTGACATGTAAAGGACTAGCAGGTTCCACTTCATCCACTGAATAATTTCCAAGAAAAAGATCAATCGCATCCTGGAGGAAAAAGGGAGGGCAAAAGTTAAAATGCACAGCCACGTTTATCAAGTACCCTTCCCCACAGTTAAAAACGTAACTTACTTGTCTGAATCCATCAGAAAAATTGTTTTTGTAGTAACGTATTAATGAGTTCCAGCCATCCATTATTAAGCCCCACTGAGTTCTCTTCCCAGTTCTGCAAAAATAAGTTGTGAAAAGTATTTCAAACAGATCAATAAATTCAGGAAGATAATTTCAGATTTACAGTCCCATCACTGTCCAAATGTGTACTGTGTTAAATGAATACCTGCAAGGAAATACATTTATCTAGTGCTCCCTCTGCATTATTATTAAGCATGGTTGTAACAAAGTTTCAAAATAAAATGGCACTTGTGTCCATCACACAGTATAAACGTGCCTCTTCACAACACACTTCTTTGGTTTTATTTTCAGAAAGCCTTTTCTTCTTCCATATAAACACAGTGAAGAATGGTGTTCCGTAGATTTTACTCTGACATTTTGCCAACTGAACCCCGGTAAAATAATTCATTTATGGACTAAGCCCCAGATTAATAACTTTCTCAGATATGAAGACTTAAAGAAAATTCCAAACATGCCCAAAAACCCAGAAGGCCTTTACAAGAAATGCTGACTCACCTTGTGTAATCGGTCTTTAAGGCACCAGTTCCAGCATATTGTTTGGCACAAGCATTAGCGTTATCAGCCCATGCTGTGGATAGGAAGACATTAAGAAATATTAAGGAAGTTATGTACCCTATTTGGAAAAAAGTTATTGTCTGAACTGTACGAACAGCCTACCATTTTTGTAGATTTTCTCAAAGTCTGCTTGCTCTTCAATTCTCTGTCCAACATGCAGAACACCTAGCCTCTGAAACAAAAAGCATATTGAGGCTCACTAGTAGTTTGCTAGAAAAATTAGGATTTGCTTTCAGAAACAGCTGTATCTATTAAACTAGAGTCCTGTCAATGCATTTCAAGTAAACAGTAGAGTAAGTAACTCCAATATGCAAACTCTCGCTGTAGTGTTAAAATGACATTTCTGTTCCAAATGAAAAGCATCTCTCCTCTTCCAGCTTATTGAACAAGAATAAAATATTTACCTGAAGCTGGGCCTGAAGAGATCGGCGTGCCAACAAGCTCTGGATCACATTAGTCCGATCAAGGCAATCCATGCAGTTACTGCGGAATATTCCTTCCTGCTGAGTCACAATTTTACCATCTGAATCCACTAGAAAATAACTAACACATAAAAGACACATAAGTATTTATAGTTAACAGTCCATATAAACCACAAGTTTTCAGAAGTAAGCATCCTAACAAACAACACAGAGTTATCCTGAGCATATCAGTGTTCCTGGCCACGTCTTTGAACTTTGATGCCTCCTTCCCTTTGATTCTTCCCCTCCCATGCTGAAAAAACAACATCAATAGATACAGAACATTTAGTAATCTCAGGCCAATATTCACCCTTACCATTTAGAAAGCCAACCAGCAAATGCTGGTTTATGCCACTGGAAACCAGCTCCTGTTACAAAAATCAGTGACTTACATTTTATTTATTTTTTTTCCAGTTATTTTAGTGTCCCAGCTCCACAGATATCAAGATCATTAGCAGAGTGTAACAGCAAAAGCAAGCAAGTTTGACTATACCTGGTCAGAAGGTTCAATCCAGTTACCACTGCATCAAACCCCATGTAAGTTGTCAGGCACACTTCTTCCAGGAAAGTGTTCATATTTTTTAAGGTCCCTCCTGAAATCTGCTACAGCCATGTACTATTCTCCCCATCATGAGAACATCTGGGGGAATCAGATGCTCCCTCTTGAAACTGCATATGCTAATTGTTACCTCTGTCTTTTTAATCCACTAAACCAGGTGTTTCCAGTAGTTGATAACAAACAGCTCATTTTAAATATGGAATTACACGCAAGTATTCCAATATTGAGCTGGTAAAACAAAAATGCCAATCTAGTTATCAGCTGCATGTGTGAATGGGACAGAATTGCACTAGTTCTGCCACAGCGTGAAACTTCCAGTTGTCTCCAGATTTACAGGTCATATTCTACACAGTTAGTTACTCTAATATGTAGTTATGAACTCTGACTGTGGACTAGCATATGATCCACTGTTAGTGTAGAACATTTTAAGATTATCAAGTCTAGAGTCATGTAGCGCTACACCCAAGAGACCTAAAATTTACTTTGATCAACCTTGTGTAGTCTTTTTGAGAGCCACTTCCATAATTCTTGAAGAACTAGTTCTGTTAAACCATGATTTACATCATTGTATCATTAAAGCAGACAATAATACCTGTGAAATTTTCCTTTTCCCCCTTTCTCGCCCCCAAGCTTTGCCTAGAACTGATATTATAATAATAATAGATTATCTTATTAAGCAGAAATGTCTGCTCAAGTCCTGCATCTCTAAAAGATTTAAAAAAATCACCTCCTCAAACTTAGCTCTTCTTTCTGATAGATTTTTCACAATTGGATTTAACCTGCAGAAAACAGAGTTGTTTACCTCCCTTGGGGTTGCAGAACTATTTTCTGAGATCAGAACTCAGGCTTTTCTGTTCCCATTTAAGCAACAGTCACCCTAGATATAATAAAAAGGCAGCCTAATCTTGCGGAAGAGTCTTCAATTTTTTTATCTTGTTTTAGAGATGCATGACCTTTCCTTTGATCTATTTTTCTTCATTTCAAGGAAACCTGGTTCTTTTGTAAGCCTCCAATGGCAGCCGACAGTAAACAAGCTAAAGGATTCAGCATTAATTCTAAGAATAAACGATTCTTGCTGTATAGGAAAAACCTACAGTCTTATTTCTCCTTATTTGAAGTGCCCAAAGCCAATTTATCCTTCAGGTCTTTGTGGGTCTTTAAGGCTTTT
>NW_020955207.1:3782905-3943858 GCF_003031625.1 Empidonax traillii
TTTTTTTTTTTTTTTTTTTTTTTTTTTTTTTTTTTTTTTTTTTTTTTTTTTTTTTTTTTTTTTTTTTTTTTTTTTTTTTTTTTTTTTTTTTTTTTTTTTTTTTTTTTTTTTTTTTTTTTTTTTTTTTTTTTTTTTTTTTTTTTTTTTTTTTTTTTTTTTTGTGGTGGGCATAGAATATCCACTGTCATCTGATTAATTTATACTATTCCCATAGCCTTTATTCCAAGCAAGAGATTTCAGTAACAAGGCTCTATTCATAGTCCACAGCTCACCTCATTTTATTTCGTTAGGGCAGACTATGCCACTGCCAGTTTTGCAATGTTTTAGCTGACCTACTTCATGCTTTAGGCACAAAACTTCAGGAACAGGAAGGAAGCAATCAATCAGGAAAACAGAACAAAGTAAACCATTTCCCTAGCAATCCACATGTCTACAAGTAGCAAAGACCAAGAAGTGCCAAAAAACAACACACTTGTGGGACCAAAGATTTAAATTGATTTGCACATTTAGTGTACTTTTATGACTCAAGAAAATGAGAATGTTTCCTTGTGGGTCACTTATCTGAGCAAAGAGTGACAACCAGTGCCAGTGCAAGATTTGGTGCCACAACAATGTGTGTTAGAGAAAACACTTTTACAGGTGCCTGTGGAAGGAGCACTAAGTGTTTGACTACGTGGCAGAATAGTTTGCTGTCAACAACATACGGAATCAGCACTGGATAAAAAACATATCACTCAAGCAGACTTTTTAAATGGCTTCAGTATGCAATTCTGTAAGGTTGGGTAAAAGATCAGACAAAGGCAGCTCCTGCCACAACTCAGCGTTGTTACACTTCCCAGAACCACTCTGAGACAGAACAAGGGCTCTACAAACTTACCCCCCCCCCAGGTCTCTAACCTTGCATGCGCTATGAGCCAGAGATCAGAGACATGGAAACACTAATGCACACAAATCCATCTTCATGGAAGATTACAGATCTGTCTCACTGTGCCTTAATGCAAGACAATAACAAACTATGAGGAAGTGGTCTCATATCAACAGTATAGAAGTGAAAGAACTGCAGAGCCTTACCTAAACTCATCCTGCTGTTCTGCTAGCTGATCCATCAAAATCTGAAGCCGATCCCACCTCATCCGACTGCACTCTTTATGGAAGTCAAATGCTACGTATCTGGTCAGAGAGAGAAGCACCTTTTCAGATCACATATGTACTGCAGGAATGGTTTCAGAAAACTCAGCAAAAGGCTGATCTATAAAACAGGTAGTGACAGAGGGTTTGTTTTTCTTTAGAGATGGCTTCCAGCAAATCTGTGGCTTTTGTCAGCACTCTGTAATCTTCCTGAAGCTGCACCCTTAGGGTGCCTGGTGACATCATTTACGATTCTTTCCAAAATGCAACTAGCTTGGGGAAGCACACATTCCATTCCAAGTTACTCACTCTATACTCTGGCTAGTAGTTTTCCTCCAGAAAGTACACAAGGGATATGAATCTTATTTAATCTCATTTCATTTTTTTCCCCCCAGGATTCTTTTACCCTCCTCTCTTCCAAGGAACTGCATAGGGAACTTCTGTTCACTTTGAACCAGACACAGGTGTCAAAATGCAACATTCTTTCCCGGCACAATTCCCTTGATAGCTCTCTAGAAACCTGAGACAGGTTCTGTTTGAACACCTAACCTATCTCTGTCTAAGAAAACTGAAAAGCTATTGACCTGGAACAAGATTTTAACAGCCAATTAGGTTTCTGCAAGAAATGCTCTAATTGAGTGGTGCTTGATTAAACATTTGTATGTATATGTTTGCTGTGAATTACAGGGCATTACACTCTTCTCCTCAAGCATTTGTAACCCAAAAGTTATTATTTGACAAGATTTCAGGACTATGTGCATGAAGATGGTACATACACACTGAAATGAGTAACTGAAGGCTCAAGGCTGTCAGATAAACACCATCAAAACCAATTAACACAGAAAGTGAATTTTGGTAGCAATAATAAACTGGGGCTGTCAAACACTGCTTTGGAACATAGACAGACACCACCAGAACCCACCCTGACATAATTTTACAGCTTTGTTTCCACCAGATGACTTTATAGCAAAGATGCACAGAATTCCACAAGCTTTATACAGCTGAAGTATCAACACCAGCCTAGGTGTGAGAGCAAGCAAAGAGCTTGCTTTAGAAGTGGTCTTTTTTAATAAAAATAAAAGAAAAATACACATCCACACACCAGTAGCACACACAAACACACCCCTGAAGGTAGTAAAAGGGGCTTGGAAAAAACTCAGAGTATGTCAGGATTTAGAAGGGAATCTTGAATATAACCTGTGATTCTTTAGTTATCCTTAGACAGACATGAATCCTTATTAAACAGGATGCCTTCAGCCTAGAGGTGGGATTTTGCCTTTTAACATACATGAGTGATGATAATATGGTACAGTAATTTCAAGGACAAGGCAGAGGCAAGCATCTGTGGGAGTTGGATGTTAGCCCTCCCTCCAGAAGTTAATGAGAGCAAGCACAGACAGGTTGTAAAATTGCATACTGCACTCAATATTCCCACAAAGAGATGGAATTTCTCATGATTAAACTGCATCTCCACTCTCTTGGCCCATTATTACTGAGCTCCAGACATTTAAATTACTTGTTCCCCTTATTGTTCCCTCGTTCGTCTCAATCCTGTTTTGTTCAAACTCAGCACTCACTCCCTTCCCAAGTTAGCAATGTAACCAAGCCCTTTTGCCAGAAGCTAGTTCTCGAGGGCATGATTTTCTTTCTCCTAAAATGTGGGTGATTTCCACAGCTCTCATTGCACACTATGACTCCAACACCGGCCTTACCATTGCCTCTGAATTTCCTTCTTTATTCTGCCTGTCTCCTCTCTTTGTCCCGTATTTGTTTCACAGTCTCAATTCTGCTTAGAATGTGAGCTCTTAGGTAGGAAGGGGCATGGGTATTTGCAAGTTATTTCATAAAGGTGAAATGAAAACAAATCAGAGGGCTGGAAAAGGCTCTGACAGCCCTGAGGGATTCAGAGGCAGGGCTCAAGTAGTAACACAGAACGTATCATTTCATGTCACATGTACCTGACCATTCCATTTGCCATGCTGTTCACCATTTTCGCAAATGTTTGCTCAAGAGGCTTCTCTGAACCTTTTTGGTTAACCTGTGAAAAGGGGAAAAAGGAGACAGTACTACTCAAAGCTTGCTTAAAAGAACAACAGTTTTTTCAGGGAGAAAAAGTGAAAGCATACCAAGTTGACAATCACTTGCTTTCCATAGCTAATTATTTGCGAGTCAAAATGTCTTTGGAAGCCATCCATCTATAAGAGAAAAGAAATGTGTTGACAGATTTGCACTTTACAAGAGATCTCCATTATCATCTTTTTGACAATTCTTATAACTAAGAAAAGTGTTTGATGTCTTCTATTGTGCCAATATATTTCTACTTTCATCCTCCCAGTCCATCCAGCTGTCCTTATTAAACGTGCTACAGATAAGGGGTATTGTGCTGCTACTAAAACTGCTGCAAACAAGATCCAAAGAGAAACCACCCCCACTGATGTCCGGATTTTTTTCAGCTTTTGAATTCATCATAAGGAGTACAAAGACTCTTGCTACTACTTTTAAAAAAAATAAAGCTCAACCTAGTATTGCTGATTTTTATTCTTCTGATTACAGTTTGCTACCTTATCACACAAACATGGGCCAAAAAACTTATTAAAACCCCCAGGACTCAAGAAACACTCACATACATGATTTACTGACTTGCTGATCTGTGGCTTTGGTTTATACTTGAGGTTTGGTCTTTGAGACCAGAAAAAAGGAATTGATCCACGGGTCTGCAAAAGAATGGAAACGGCTTTAAACAACAGAATTTACAAACTTACTCGGCATTTAAAAATAAAGCAGACTGGTTTATTCTGTTAAACTAACTCGGTCTGTTTGTTTAGTTTTGTTTGCATATCTTATATAAAATCTATGTTTAAAGACACAGACAGAGCTATTTATCTTTGTATCTCAAGCCAGTGAGCAGTTCTTTACAGTGACTTTACCTGAACGAACGATGCCTTGCTCCCCTTGTAATGCACAATTTGTTCTGTTTCAACAAAGTTAGCAGCGTGCCCTTCTGAATCAATACCTATGTAGGAAAAAGACCCTGTTAACAAGCTCACGCTGCCTGCAGAACAGTGATGGTATATCAGCAAAAGACTCCCTTTCCCCTCCCTGTAAGTCAAGTCCTCACAGCAAAGAGAGCTGCAGAACGACGTTAAATTAAATACACCCTGGGTAAATGTTCAACATGATCTGCACCAAATTTAATGCTCAGTTTAAGAACAGTTCTGCTAAACATATTTTCACATTTCTAGCATTAGAAATTGTAATTTAATATGAAATAAAATACCAGTGCTCTGACACTGAAATATTCACAATTCACTACAAAACTTTTGCAGTTACCTCTGGGAGAATAAGAGTCAGTTTTAACAAACACCCAAACATGCTTAAATTCTAATACACATTCCTAATATTTTCTTTGGAGGAAGGACCTCAAGACAAACTAAGCATTTTTTTTTGCACAAGTCATTATACAGCAGTTACTCTTAAAAGTCACATGTACAGATAGAATTCGTATTATTTTTGAAATAAATCAATTTTCTATTTTACCTCTAACATAGTAGCGCACCCCAGCCCTGAAACAGCTTCTTCTGGAAACAAGCAGCCAGTCAAAACACTTGCCATTAATAGAACAAGAGTGCATAGTGATAACTGATGAATAACACTAAGGAAAAACCCAACACTTCATTAGGATATTTTTATACATCAAGAGGTAGGAAATATCAAGGAACCAAGTGACTACATTCAAAGAAATTTGTAAACACTTCTCACACCAGCAACAGTTAACCATTAAACCTGAGAGACAGTAGCAGTATTAGGATCAGTATGCACATCACAAAAAGACTCCCTACGGCGATGTCATTGATGAACAAGCATTAAAACTGCTGTAATTTTGAGAAAACTTGATTCTATAGAAGATTAACCTGGGTCTTATGGTCCTACTTAAAAAATCCATCTCATCTATAATTTCATTAGACTACCTTAACAGTTTCTTGCTCCTACTGCTTTTAACAAAAAATACCACTTCAAAACTTTTTTCTAGGATTTTAAAAGAGTGAATATCTTGGGGTGTATATCTTGCACTCATAAGTGCAATGTACATCACATTTACAAATGCCAGAACTAGCAGTAACAGACTGGCTCCACGCAGAGAAAAAGAGTGAACACACACTAAGTCTCCAGTGTGAGCTTCCTACACAAAAATTGTTTCCCGCCCAGGCTACGTACCCAAAGTGGCAGATGCACCATAACCTAGGACTAATCAACAAGCAGGGGCCACTGACAACAAGTTGCAGTTTTAATCTTGGCCTGTGCTGCTTATAATGGCACTTATTTGGTAAGCTGTCAAGTCTAATAGAGACCAGGACTCATCATGAAAAATTTCTCTAGGTAGGTTCCCCAGCTTTGCCCCTAAAAACTGAAACCTACCACTTTAAAGCAAGCCAAAGATCAAAATGGTAATTTTTTTTTATTAGCATACTGCAGCCTTCTCCTCTTTGAGGAAGCTAGATACTTTGTTTCAAGGTTGGTAAAGTAAACAAGATACAGTTTCCTTTTTCAAAACAGCATGTTTTACAGTGAAATTTAGATTCTACATTTATGATTCATTTATGATTCTGTCACACACTAAGCGATGCTAAAGAGCATGCTGACTGCATACATTGAACATCTTGATTTATATTTGTATTTATGCCAATACTGTTTGTAAAGAATTCAAAAAATATAGTATAAGTTGGCCCCATCCAGAATGTTCTCACAATTCATAAATCAAGGCTGAAAAATGCCTATTCCTCTGCTTTCCTGGAGAATTACTGCCAGGTCCTACAGCCTTTAATTTAACATTTCTACAGCCAACAGTTTCCTGCAAGAAAGGTTACCTCTAACCTTACCTAAGAGGTAACCTAACAGGTTACCTCTTACCTGAGCTGCTTGGCAATAGTCACTCTATCTTCTGTTCGCAATCTTTGTCCTTTCAATGAGAATTTACTACTGGCAGCTTCCACACACAAAAAAAAGGAAAAGATGTGATTTGTTATTTTTTAGAAGGTTTTTTTTTTTTTTTTTTGTGAGGAGCAAGGGAAATATTAAACATAGTTTAGGGTTTCTAGGTGATCAAAGTCTCAACTACCCAATTAAGTCTGTTATTTTTCATCACTGCAAGACTAGAACCCCAGTCCACATAGTTGAAAAAAATATATTTAGGTTTCTATGGGGAGGAAAAAAAAGAAGCTTTGATTTTATTGAAATAACTGCTAGTGGTACTGCAACAGTTCTGCTTAGGGCTCTTCCTAGTGTGTTTATCACCAGAAATCTAGTTTCTTCAAATTTCTGGGCTCTCTAAGGTGTTTGGTTAGTATTACAACAAGACATACGTTGCTTATGCTAATTATTTATATAGTGGAAAACAGGACAGAGGAAGGTGTTAATTGCACTCTGCCATAAGTATTGGGCTGTTTTGACAGTTCCCTTTTGCTATCTTTCCTTGCCTCTCTGCCTACTCCCACAACATCTTCCATTAAATGAAGTCACAGGAAAGGAGGACTGGAGATCTGCCAGCTGCTGACAGTCCTACCAGATCAAGTGATTCCATTTGGAAGCCATTCCCTGCACACATCTGAGGGGCCTCTGCAACGGAGGAATGAAGCACAGCGTGGCATTGCTCTGTCCAGTCTAGACAGTCCTTTTCATGCTGCCAGTACAGGAGCAACTACCTGGGACTTACAGTTGATCACACACTGCCTCCAGAAAGCATTTGGCTTACTTGCAGCATACAACCCTCCTCAAAAACAAACTCATGACTGCTTTGCTAAAAAGGCTGTTACCCAAGGTGTTGGTGCAGGAAAAGCAGCTGCCTAGGAGGAGCATCCAGGAAGCCTTCAGTAGAACTTCTTATCCTTTTATTCATCAACAGGAACATACATAATCACTCAAGTCAAAACTGTTCTCCCTTATTTTATATCCAAAGTAAATGCATCCTTATAGCAGGATAAAAAAGTACTTAAGCTGATGTAAGATCATCTGCCATATTAATCTTAACCTTCAATCCCACTGAAAGACAGTTATGCAAACCAAAAAAAGCCACTAAAATACATCAAGCAGAATATTCAAGGGAGTTAACATATGAGTGGGCTATCAATATGTAATGCTCATATATGAACAAACTGACATTGTGCTTCTATGTTATCACTGCCAACATAGCAGTAGAGCAGCCTCACCAGCAACCATTTTGCTACTGGACTACCCATATTCAGCATTGAGTTTTACAACACAAAAGGATACATCCATGCATCACTGGCGTAGCAAACCTATGGATCTGAAACACACAAATAACACGTTAGAAATATTGAACACTAGCAGCCACAAAAAGATAAGTGAGTGACTATGCTTTGCCTAGGAATTCTGGGATAGTTTTTGTATACTTTATATGCTTTGTTTTTTGCTTGGGGTGCAGTAAAGCTGAGAAAAAAAGGTTTAAGGAAAACAGCAACATATGTAATCCTTATTAGTAGGAGGGAAAAAGTGAAAGTCTAATCCTAATTAAGCAGCCTGGACAGAAAGCAAGCTGCTTTGTCCTCCTATACATAGCATTTACTCTCCCACAAACATGCCAGATATAAAGCAGTACATGCTAAAAGCCTTTTGACATGGTATTTGCTATACGTCCACAGTAGGACGTATGCAAGGACAGTAGTTAACAACACAGGATTTCAGTACGATATATTTATGGGATTAATACTCAAAATGTTTGTTACAGATTTTTTTCCCCATCCTGCCATTCCTGAATAATTTGGCCTTTCAAGAAAACTTTGAAGTTTTCCAGTACTGGTAGTCAGAAGTGCCACATCTCATCACCCAAAACTGCTCCTGTAGGAAGCCACCTTCTGTGGCTGTGCTAGGCCACGCTTCCCCTCACATATCAGTTATCTCCCTTCTCAGCTTCTGTGTTTTGACTCCTACGTCTGTTTTCACTAACCAGCCACACTTGGCTTTCTTTGCTGTTCTCACACAGCTTCTCTCCCATTTCCCAAGCTTTGTTTGCATAGCACTATCCAAACCTTGTACCCAGTCATATGCCTCCGGAATATGCACAACAGCCCTTCGCTAATTCATATCTTCACATTCCAGAAGCACTGCACAATCCAGCCTTTTGGAACAGTGCTGTGTAACGTAACAGCACATCTCCACAGGTTACTGGGACAGAAATAGAAGCAGTGCGTCATTCGCTTTGATAAATGCGAAGCCCTGATGGGGAGAGGAGGCTGCTGTAGTGCAGGCAATTCCAGAAGTTTAGCACATCTGATGTCTCCAATAGGAAGGAGCTTAGACAGTCTGGCCACTGAGGTACTACAGCTGTGGCTTGTGGTCATAACGCTTGTATTTGATGGACCACATGAACTCCAGAGGTTACAGTGTGCTAGTCTTCACCTGAGATAAACTGGAAGAATCTAAACTGTCAGTCTTACTCTTAATTACCAGGTTTATGACCTGTTCACGGGGCAAATGGAATTTAAACTGCACTCACGGAGGAAAGTGTGAGACAGTCTTACAAAACAAGTGATGAGCTGAACCTTGCCTATACAAAAAGATAACTAAGTAGCTAGAATTCAAAATCCTTGAGAAGCATGTGCTGTGCCGTGTAACTTCTGCTTTGGTTTATATGAGCAGGCATCTTCACGGCACGGTATCTTTGAATACAGACACTTCCAAAAGTCAGCTTTCTAGAAGTTCTACTGAGGACATGGATATAAAGTTGGAAGTTTGAAAGCAGAGGACTCACTGTGCTAAACTAGATGATGAATAGCCACGTTATACTAGACTCTGGCTGTCTGAAAGAGACAGAATTACAAAAAACTGTTGCATAGTTGCAGTTAAAGGGGATTTATTCTCTAATAATCTAATCATTACGAAGTGTTTACCTCTGGTTGGGCAATAAATTCTCTAAGAAGGTGTCCATTCCATACAAACCGTGGATCTGCCTGCAGCAAGAAAAAAAGCCAACCTGCTTTTAGAGACTGTCAGTTCTGTTTAATTCAACACAAAGGTGGCATCACAGTATCCATGCATCACACAAATTTAGGTGAACAGATAAAAACAGAGATGAAATTCCCTTCTTTCATCAACCTTCATATCCTCAACTAGAAATCTAAATAAGAATAGTTAAAAGAACAGTTCTCTCCAATTTTTAAGGATGTTGCCTGACACTTCAGGCACACTAAATCATCACCGAGCTGCATTTATTGGATGAGCTTTCCAGTCTTTGCCCTAAGTAGATAGCACTTGAAATTACCCAAAATTTTAAGAGCAGCAGCAAGGTAAAACACTTAAAATGGGTGGAAGGTAAAAACACAAGGAGTCCTGTATGCAACAATCAACAATTCTGAGAACTAACAGTTAAACAATACTCATAGTTTAAAAGACAAAAGTATTTGTATTTCATAGGATTAATGATCTTCTTCAACTCCGTGTATTTCCTACTCCTAATTCACCTAAGAACTGACTTGAGCATGTTGCTGAACACATTCCAGAAAGCTACAGGTTAGTCACAAAAGTGACATTTGCTGCAGGCTCTGGAGACGTGGTATAAATCTCCACTTTAAGATGAGGCAGGCAGACAATACATTACTGAGGGTGATGAGAATTAATTCAAGCTCAGTGCTGCAACAGTCCATTATCTAACAGAAAACAACAAATACGGCTATCTGCTGGAAACTGTTCAAATCCTACTTTCAGCATCTTGAACTAGTAGAAGAACATAACACATTTCCCTGGTGCCCCCATATTGGGGTTGTTTCCTTCTACGAGTACTGTTAAAAAAGCAACAAACACACAGATACCAAATAAAAACATGAACGCACCAAACACAGGACAGGCTTCCCTGGAGATAGCCAAGATTTCTACCATCCTTTTGATAAGCCTTTATACTGCAGCCATGGGAGTATGAAATTACACTGAAATAATTGTAACCATCTAATATCTGAATCTACTTGAAACGGATGCCTTTTTCATTATACTTTTTGCCTTTCAAACAACCTTCTGAAGTGCTACAATTTTAAGGGAAACCCTTCCTTTCATGTCAGCAACTGCTCTCCCTGCCAAGAGCACTACCAGAGCAGCATCTGATGACGCAAAATAGTCCCCAAATATAAACACTTTTTCCAATATTGAAAAAAAAGAACAAGCAAAACAATATAAAACCATACTGCTTCCCCAGCTTAGATAGTTTCAGTAACCAAGAGACAAAAACAACAACAACAACGACCAGCGACTCTACTGCCACCTCTCAGGCAAACAAAAAGTGCTACTGACTTCCCAGGTTTCAGTATTTTGGTGCTTAGGCAGTTTAGATCTTGTTTCCACTGCCATATAGTAAGTTACCAGACTAAGGATTCTGGAACTCTGGAAACACAAGAGAATTTCAAGCTCAGATTGCATTTGGCTGTTGTCTTTAAGACAACATATTAAATTCACGCTTCAAACATAAGGAATTGGAATACTTTAAACAGAATACAAAATCCCAAGACCAACAGCCATAATACCTGCAGTTCTATTCCATGTTATCCTGGAAGAGAATATGAAGATAAGTACCATTTATTCCACGTTGGATTCCTCCCCCTCCTAATTCCAAGTCAAAGGAATTACTTGCTTTCTCTCAATCTTTCTGCTTAGTTCCTTCTTATTGCAATTAGAAGTATTCAGTATTAAAATCAGAGGCAAACTTTCATTTATTTTGGATTTTTTAAATCCATATAAAGCAGACTGCAGAAAGTAGTTCTAACTACCTGACCTGGAAGTGTGACATCACACTGGAACAGATTTCAGGAATTTCATGCTGCTCACAAGGTGTGAGACTTCAGGAAGGGTGGACGAGTGTACTCAGCCACAACCCCCAACAGTTTGGATAAAACACTGACATCATTTAAACATACCTGCATAAAGTAAACTCAAGCCACGCAAGACTGACTGACAATTCCCAAGACAAAGATATCACACAAAATTAAATCCTTACCCTCTCTAGAAGGCTCATTTCCTGGAACTCTGGGCTCGTGTTGGCTAATCGTTGCAGTGTGTGTGTCAGGTCGTAGGTTGTTGAGAAGTAAAACCCATCCACGCTCAAGACATGGTTAAGCATTGATAAAAATACTTTATTGTCCTGCAACTGTTGAGATGAGAAAAGAGGATAGAAGAGCTCTCATATTACCATCAAAATACCTTGTTCTTATAAGCTACCACTACTTTTTGAAGTGATGAGATGAATTTTGCTAGTGCTCTAGCAATACATGACATCATCCAGAGATTACCATATGAGAAGGAAACCATGAGATTGCAATTCTGATACCAGCTCACTGATAACTTGCAGCTACCACACTGCAACCAAATTCTGCAAGAACAGTGGAGAGCAGAGAACAGTATTCCTGTGAGGCAAACAGCTACTGATATCAAACTAATATTAACAACTTCCAAGCAAAAAGGAAGCCACAAGTTTCCCTGAAAACCATTCAGTCAAACAGAAAGAGACAAGATGGCAATGCAAAAGAAAGGTTATAACTTACTGTCAAGACTACCCCAATAACTAACTAACCTGTGTTCTGGTTCAAGTTCTGACTGACCTAATTCCTTTCCTGAAAGAGCATCAGATTCCTTTCCAGTTCCATTGGTTAGACACCCTTACCTGCCGTTTACCAATCCACTACACATCTATTTTAAACAATCCTCAATCTTTCCCTCCCTCTCAAAAAATCAATTCTTCCCTGCTGGGTAATTATGTAATTGAACAATTCCATAAATTAAGCAAGACAGATAAGATGACAGCAATGCAGCTTATGGTGGGGGCTATCAGTATAGTAAAACTGCAAGAGAGACTTAACAGAAGCTTAAGAAGGGTGTACCATCTTAAAAGGAGCAAAAATGCACATCCGTGAACTGCAGATGATATTCCCAGTTACACAACTGAGTTTATCATCTTGAATGCCTTAATTTTATATACATCTACACACAAATACTACATCCATTCTAGTAGTCTGAACAAATCAGACAAAATGTACAGTTCAAAGAGCTTCTTAAAAAAAATTTCATAGTTTCATCACATTAGGTCCTGTGGCAATGGACATTAACATTCCACCAGGATAACATTCTCCACATTCCCATAATCAGTAGACCTACCTGAATATCAGTTAAGTGCAGCATGGTCTTTTTGTAGGACAGGATGTCAAAGTCCGTTGCTTTCCAGATCGCATGACCGAAAATCTCACCTACTTTTTTCTTTTTTGTTATTACAATCAGATACGTGCCTGTAAATTAGAAAGAACAAATTAAAAAAAAAACCAAAAAAACCAAACCAGATACACATATTAAAAAAAGCAGCCTATAAACATACCAGAAAACTGAAACCAATAGGAAAGAGTGAGGCTTCTTCAAGTTACACTTAGGACTTTATGTTCTTAAGAGTAAAGGGCTGGAGCAGAAAAAAGAAAATCCTCTTGCTAAGCTACCCACTTCTCTGTGTTCACAGAGCTACTCATTAAGTTTAAGGAATTAAAAAAAATAGATAAGATAAAAAAAAGTGTCACCTACTCTTACTTCTGATCAGAGACAGTCTGAAAGTCTTCAGGCTTGCAAATGCACAAAGAGGGCAGTGCTCTTGTATGTGGTTTGGAAAGCACAGAGCAAATCCAAAATACATGAAAGGAAGCATGCTTCAAAAGCCAAAAAGACCATTCAACTTATCCTGAAAATAATATTCATCCTAGCAGGTTTGAAATGGAAAAACGAATTGGGTTTCCTTTAATAATTTAAGACAGGAAGTTTGTTGTTTTCCTGGTTGCATAAGTAACAAAGCAAAAAAGCCCCATAATGGTGGGCAGTTCACTCAAAGCAATTGTTGGTAATACACTCAATACACTTGTTGGTAAACACAACACAGCTTTATTTGTAAGCCTATCTTATTTCAGTGTCATCTTGGTTTTGAAGAAAAACATTACTCTTAATATTGTAAAAGGCAAAGAATATTTATATTTGTTAAAGATACTGCCTAATAGCACTTAACTAAACATTTACTTTAACTGATACCATTTTTAGCTTGACAGCTGCCTACTAACACTCAGTGCAAAGCTCTAGAGGGCAGAATGAAGAAAACCCAGCTTTTAAGAGACTTGCATATTCTGTATTTTATTTAATATTCAGTCAGATGAACAGAAGTCATTACCAAGCCTGTAAGTGTTGAAAATTCCTCTTTAAAACAGTCAGGGCTTGTCAAGTACCTAAGACACGGGTATCCATTACATTCCTCTTACCCTGCAAGATCCACAATCTTTAGAATATGGGCACAGAAAGCTCAGTTGTTTTGAGGTCCTGTCAGAAGCCACTGCATTCAACACAATGATATTTTGCCTCAGTTGAGAATACTGCAGTGAGTGATCTTAACTTCCCTCTCCATATGGAGATTTTATTCAGCATGCATGCTCCCTATTGCATCACTTTCCAGACTACCTCAGTCTCAAACTTCAATAAAATCTACACAAAGGATTGTTGGAGTAGCAATGCTTACTTTCCTGAAATCTTACACTTTATGCCTCAGGTTTATTTTACAGCAGTGACTGAACACCACTGAGACACTCAGAAAAACTGGACAGCTTATTCTTATCTTATCCTACAACTCCCTAGAATTAGAATTGTTCCAGTCTGCCCTTTTTTTTTTTCATGTTGGATTTTCTGTGTATTTTTAGGGTAGTTGGAACACAATCATTCTTGAACAGCTCTATCTACTACTCTATCACTCCGTCACTCTCAGCTACTCATGGATCGAGATTATTGATTTCAAGTCAAACTTCACAACTTGACTGTTGCATCAAATCCTGCAACTCAAATTAAAACAGTTCAGAAGAGTAAGTAGATGAGGTTCTCTGCACTCATTTGGAGGGCATTCCTTAAAACTCGAACAACTGTTGGTTAATCCTGCCTTTAGAGCACCTACTGGTTTAAGAGGTATATGAACATTCCTGATAACCTGTATTTGGATACCTCCATCCTCCAACAGCCACAAGGAAAGTCTATCATACTGACCAAAGTGCAGTCTCAGGTAGCTGCAAATACTATTTTTGCCTTTAGAACTTCTTAAGTAACATATTTTGCCTAAGCATTTTTAAAGGGCACGGTTCTGTTCTCCTTACCTGCCACCAATCGGATTGTTCCCAAAATACCAAATATGGGCCGTGTAACAGCTGACGGGGGAACATCTTTCTTAACTGAAAAGCAGAAGAACACAACATCAGAACTTCAGACTGCTTCCTTCATGACTATACTGGAAAACTATTAAACTCCAAAGCTTCTTGGTCAAGTCTCAAGTTTTGCTAGAGTCTTAAGTACAAGAAGCAAAACCTGATGGGGAGTTGGGGGAAAGGATGTGGAAGCACTCCAACACAATTTCTTATGTTTAATCAAACTGGTCAATCAATGGAATAAATTCAAGCTCATTCATATCACAGTATAGCAAGTAGACTCCCCAATTATGTACTGTCCTGCTAGCTTCCAGAAGCTTTTTTTTTGAAACCAGCAAGACATCAAGGACAGACAAACCATAAGTGCTTGTGCCTCCCAGTTCTCAGTGCTCCTTCTGAGCCTCAGTCTATTTCCATTTCAGGACACACAGTTTACCTTTTGGCCTATCTCTGTAAAACTATCAACAACAGCACAGATAGGGCAAGGGACACAGTATGCCCAACAACCTACCAAGAGATCCAGAAGCTATCCAAATATCAATTAAGAGTCTTAGCATGTTTAATTTTCATATATCTACTTTTCTAAAGCTATAGAAAAGATATTAAAGAAGTTTAAAAAAACCAACAACCCATAACACCCACAACAGAGTGAGGCATTTTCCCAGAAAACTGCGAAAGACAATGCTTGAATCTTCCTGCTTTAAACACTGAATGCTGGTTCATCTGATAAAAGACCAGTAATGAGAGACTTGTAGACTAACAAAAGACTTGGGATAGCTATCTGTATGGTTTTGAAGTGACAACTTTGAAGGAGAAATTGAAGTATTACACTACAACATCAAAAATATGAGTGGGATGGGCAGGCACACTGCTCTTGCATGAAGTATACAAGAAGCCTAATAAAAGACAGAAAACGACTGCTTTTATATTAATCCTATTGTAGCATTTCTGTTTGTTTAGAGTTGTGAGTACAAACTCCTGAATTATCAAAAGGGAAGTCTCCCATTGCCTTTGTTTCATTGTTATTTAATCGAAGTTCTTTGGTTTTAAGCACTGGTTTCACATTCTTAAGAAAGTTAAACTAAAACATTAGAGACATCAGCATGTTGAAGGCTACTCACACTGACATTTGAATCCCAATTTGCAACACCAAATGAAATTTACAGCAAAGGTTTTTTACTGTTGCTGTTTCTAGAGGCTTTACAAAAAATCAGGTTTGAGCATTATGTATAAGAGAGCACCGGGACAATTTGGAAGAGTTACAGAACCCGAGCGTTCAACACTGTTCGATCCTGAACTTGTAGCACCAATCCCAACTACCCTGGATGATTCAGTTTTCACTGTTGTGATGGGCAGTCTTACCAAAAAGCCAGGCAAGCACCATCACCCTGGTTACCCACAGCATCAATCCCACAGCCAAAAGGCGTTTCAAACAAAGCTCTGTGCACGACAGAATACAAAACACAATTTTAAAGCAGTAACTAAAACCAATTCTGTCAGTACTATCTCAGTAGGGTTCTGAAGGTCTCCTTGGAGTGCCAAGAGCAAAACAGACAAAAAGGACAGAGGAGAACATATTGAGAAATACTGTAAGGTATTTCACCTGTAAGGGTGACTTCCGTGGAGACTCTGTCAATAGCAAGCACATCATCTGCTCCATCATCACAGGCTTCCACATAGAACTTCTCCGGTGTTATGTGCCTTTAAGAGAATGGAGAGGAAAAAAAAAAGGTCAGTTCAGTAAAACTTACTTTGCTCTTGTCTTCAGGTGGTGAAGAATAAACAAACCCAATGAATTTTACACCTTATTTCAGCTGCAAAATAAAAGTCTCACTGGACTACTTCCCAAAGGGTACTGATGTTGACAGTGCCAAAAAAAAAAAAAAAATGTCTGATAAACCACAACACAAAATCAAAATTTTTAAATGAAAAACTTCCAAACATGTCAGAAACTAAAGTACCACATGCCTAATGCAAGTCTAGTAAACATAATGTCCAAAGTGCTAAACACATCTGTTTCACAGTAGCCTTTTAGGAGAACACTGGACACAGAAAAAAAAGGCAAAAAGTTAAAGTAGCACACTAATTTACTGAAGGAGGTGTCTCAACACTAGCATTTCCCAGATTTGTCAGCCAGGTTTATGTGACACACATGTATAATCCCCACCACCCAAATCACACACTGACTGAATCCTGTTCAGGTTTCATTGCTATCTTACTCGTCCTCCCCCAAAGAAAACCCAAACGCAGTAAAATAGTAGCCATAAATTTAAACATAGTTTTCAGAAGTACTCCTTAAAAAAACACCTGTTGAGATACTGGCAAAAAAAGCCAGACCTTACACTGTGCGTTGACACGAGAGTTCTGCAGAAACAGCTTGTAGCTGTACATAGGAAATGCTCAGCAACCAAACAAAATACCCCAAACACTCCTAAATTAGCGTTCTTGACTCTTATAATGACTTTTCTTAGTTTAAAGGCTTGACAAGACACGGGGTCAGTTTTAAAATTCTTGTTCTGGTAACAGGGTAGATATTTTTAGGCTCCTTCTCCCTAAATAGATCTTGCACTTCTTCACATCTTGTAGGGGTTTTTTAATCCTTCAGAAAGCTGAATTAGAATCCTAATATAGATCAGAAGAGTCTGTATTGGGTTTGCAGGGCAAGGTTTTGGTATCAGGGGGTCTATAGGGGGTGGTTTCTGTGAGAAGCTGCCAGAAGCTTCCCCGTGTCCCACAGAGGCAACGGCAGCCGGCTCCAGGACAGACCCACTGCTGGCCAAGGTCGAGCCCATCAGTGGAGGGTCCCACACCAGAGCACAGGCATGTGCCTGAAGGAGGCTGGGGGAAGTTTGCACTGGAGGGGGCTCCTGGCAAGACATGTGATCCTGCAGGGGACACATGCTGGGGAAAGGGAAGGAGGTAAAGAAAATCAGGAATGAAGTTGAGACGGAGAAAAAGGAAGAAAGGGAAGGCATTTTTAAGATTTGGCCTTATTTCTCATTATCCTACCCCAATTTGATTGGCAATAAATTAATCTAATTCCCCCAAGTTGAGTCTGTTTTGCCCATGATGGTAATTGCCAGCTGATCTCTCCTGGCCCTTATCTTGACCCACAAGTCTTTCACTGTATTTTGTCTCCCCTATCCAGGTGAGGAGGGGGAGTGACAAAGCTGCTTCAGTGGGCACCTGGCATCCATCCAGGGTCAACCCACCACAGAGCCCTTTGAAAGATGTCTTCCAGACCTCTTTTAACATGTCCAATACCATACCTGCCACCCACTTAAAGCAGGGCCAACTTCAAAGTTAAATCTTTTTTCTTAGGGTGTATTTTGACTCCCCCCAAGGATGATGATTCCACAACCTCTCTGGGCAGTTTGAGGAAAGCCAGAGGACTCCAAATGCCTAACTGAACTTAAAAAAAACCCTATCAAACAAAATAACACAACCAGCTGTAAAGCAATTAACAGTTAACTGTTCATCAGATCATTTAACTTCGTTACAGGAAATTTAGTCTACGGGTCCTAAAATGGGAAACACATCAACAGTATTCCCTTTGTAAGTCAGCCTTCTTAAATCTTTCATGTACCCATATTAAATGCACACATTTAGTGCTTTATCACTGAAACTAAAAACACCAGAGTAAGAAATACAAACATGCAGTTCACTGAACGCTGAAGCCTTAAAACACCTCCTTTGCTTTCACTGTTCCTGCTTTTGATCAAGTGCACATGTGCACTTCTGGCTCTTTAAGGGAGTTTCATAGCAATAACGGGAGCTGTTTTTATGACGAAAAGCAAACAAGCTTACAGAGACAGAAAAGGGGTAAGACGAGCTTAAAGACACCTACAAACCCTCATTTTTTTTGAGTTTAAAAAGCAAACAGGATAAACTACTTAAGGAGTAGTCAGAAACCTACTGCTGGTTGGCAGGGGGCAGCAGTAGGCATTTTTTCCATAGGAGAAAGCTGCAGCTACTTAGTTTCCGCTGGTTTAGTTGAACACTTGGCTTTTCCTGAGAGGTCAGTTGACACACAAGATCGACACAGAAAACAGGGAAGAGACACTGCGATGTTTAACATCGGATCTCTTTAACGCAGATGCTTGTGTGCTCTTCCTCATTTGATTATCTCAAGCAAAATAAGTTGAAAAACCCCATGTGAACATCAGGTTGTATTTCCAAAGATAACAGTCAGAACAATAGTTTCAGTTTTTGAATAGTCTGTATAAAGAGCATAGTATGGCCAGGACATTTACACTGACTATATAGACCACAATGAGCATTTCCCTCCACGATCAGTATTTTTAAAAGCTGCTCTTTACAGTAGAAAAGGCAACACGGCCATGACACCACCGTAGTTTCAGCACTGCGATTCACATGTGCATTAGTTAAAGCCTGTTTCCACCCAACTGAGAAGCTTACAGGTGCCAAATATTTGTCATATAAACAAATGTTTTCTTAACCACACTCAAGAACAGCGATTTCTTCCTGAAGAACATGAGGTCTTTTGCTCTTGTCATCCACAAACTGAAAAGAAAAATGAGACAATTAAGGCTGCCAGGGCAAATTATGCCTGGTCTCTCAATACATGTCATATGCCCTGCTTTGCTAGACCAGCCCCTAGAACTTCTCTCTCAAATCCTACACCACATGATCTCCTACCACCACCGCTGACCTTTTAACAATTTTTTTTAATCACCTTTATCTCCTCTTACACAATGCCTGTAGTTTAAGCAAAGCCAGAAATGCACATTTCACATTCAAAGTCCTCCTCCTCGCAGTCCTCTTCAAGACCACATTTGTTGACAGAAGTGTCATGGAGAATAAAAGACAAGTCAACCCTGTTTTCAGCTCAGTGGACCAAAAAGGCTTCAGCAGCTTGCAGCACACTGGAACAGAATTGTTGTTGACTGTTTTAGAGCTCCAGGTGATTCTGTTTTGGATGTCTTGGACTGGGGGGAAGGCAGGGGTAAGAGGAAATCAAGTTGCCAGTCTACAACAAAGTTGACAGAACTTGAACAAATACTTCTCTGTTGGCATCACCTTTAAAAATTGCCTTAAATACAACTGCACAACACAAATTGGAAACCCTAATGCCCTGCAAAATGTTAAATTCCTGCTTCAGAAGAAGTGGGAGAACTGCTGCTCTTCAAAGTTCTCAACAGAAAGATGACTCACTTAGTGCTTGCTTCATTTGTGTAAGAAGTTCAAAGTTTCCTAAAATAAATACAGTTTAGGAAGAGGCTGAGACTTGAAGTGTCTTCAGCCCAAGTGCTGATTTGCAACCTTGCCAGTGACCAGAAAGAACTAGGCTAGTAGTCTCATTCTTGCTTAGATGACCTTTTCTATCATAAAATTGCTACAGTCAAGATGACTGCCTCTCACTTCTCTTTCAGAACGGAAGCTGATGAACATCTTATGCAGGAATAGGTTTGTCCACAAGCCCTACTCACTACCAAGTCTGTATGTCTGTCACAAGCTTAGAAAGACGTGACACATACTAATTTTACTTATCTTAGAAGGAGATATTAAATGCTGAAGAGAGGATCACTCACAATGACTAGGAATCTGCAGACAGATTCATTCCATTCTTTTAATGAAATAAGGAACAGATTAAAATCCAAATGCTAGTATTGTATCAAAAATAAGGAAAGCTGTATTTTACAGAAGCCCGTGGTGCCTGTAGTTACTTTCAGAACTGGTTTTCACACCCCAGGCCACATTCTGCTTTTGTATAACCTTCATATTTGACACTGGAGCTTGCTTTCCTCCTTGGCTACGTTGTCACTGTTGTCTAGAATCATACAAACATCAAGAACTCTCATCAGCAGTATCTTGCTTCCCTTACACCTTAACAGCACACAAAATCTTCACAAAATTTCAGTTCCTTTATTTCCTTTTTTTTTTTTTTTTTTAAATAAAGGAAAACCGATCACTGTTATAATGAACCATTTCTCACTGTTGCTAAAGAGCAAAGGGAGAGATAAATGCAAATATTTTAAATTGATAGTATAACTCACGATACTCAAGAAAAGGAGAGGTATTGAAGAAGTGCAACCACAAAATTCATATTTCAAATATTACTGAGGGTGATTTGGATTTAATGTTGATAATCTTCTCCAACTGAAACTGTGTGGCTTGCTGCCAAGAGGTAAAGCAACTTACTCTGTAGATTTCATTCCTACAATTCAAAGTTAAGGGAAAAAATTGACTCCCAACATAACAGAAACATAAAAGAAAAAAAAAAAAAAAAAAAACACAAAAAAACCCACACCACTGCTTGCTTACACCAAGTGTAAAGTCAGACTCATTTAAAATTAGGTGAGACAATATTTTTTTTTGTTTGTACATTTGTTGTGAAGTTTCACTTCAATAGTTATACTACAAAGCATCACTGTATATCAAAAAGATGATGCACAGTTGCCTCCCACATTTTAATTAGGCTGATCTTACAGACAGGAATATTCCTGTGTTCAGATACAGCATGAAAGAGGACCCATCATGCTCTAATGGCCACTAAAGATAGTACTTCACTCAATATCACTTAAGCCTTCTAGGTCTCAACAGCCAAACCCTTACTTCAGCAATTGATTATTTCACCATAAATACTTAACAATGCTCTAATGCAGGAGACTCTTTGATGTCAGCCCCTAAATACTCTAATAAAGCAAGACAAAAGCACATTCTGTACTGTGCGGGGATGCCTTTGGTATCTTGAGTACAGCAAACTTGTCTGCAGTGAGACACAAAAGCTGGTAGTTTGTGCACAGAGTTCCAGCAGTATGTTAAGTAACAGTGCTAACATGCTGATGGTTTCAGCACTCCAGAGATTCCAGATTTTCTAGGTGAGCAGGTGTGCTAATTATATGTCTCCCATAAATATTGCTCTCCTCAAGCAGAAAACAGCTCAAAGAACTGGAACATCTCCTATAGAGCAGGGAAAAGAAACCCAGGATTTAGAAAACACTAGTGGAAAAACCATTAAAAAAAAAAAAAAGGGCATGTATTAGAGGCACAGCTACATAATATCTATTTCCAGTGAAGTTTTACTTAAAATGAAAATAATTTACAGCTTTGGTTGACTTCCTGCTCAACCAACATCCCTGAGCTTCACCCTCTTAGACTGAGCTAAGAAAAAGGGATGTGTAGTTGTTCCTTCTAGAAGTATTATCCAAGTTCTGAAAACTCAGTTTAGAAAACTAGCAAAGAAAGAAACCAAAGACAAGATGCACTTTAAGGCCTCTCCCCAAATACAGCAAAAGGCACTGTGTTCAAGTGCAGTAGCTACTGAGGACTGACAAGTGCTTTCACAAAACATGTCAGGCAGCGTAACTGCGGGCAGGAGGAGTTAAATTTCATACACAGCTACTGTCACGGACTCACAGGATACTAAGATAAGTAGTAGCAAGATAAGTCTTCATCCAAGCACAAAGTAAAAAAAAAAAAAAAAAAAAGTGATTTTAACTGAGCCAAAACAACAGCCAGGATTTTCTCTTTTCTGCAAACAGCTTTAACAATCAGTTTTTAAATATTAACTGGACTGGTAGCTGCACTATCACCCACTAGTAGTGGACAAAATACCTGCAATAGCTGTTTGAATTTTACCATTTATTCCCAAGGCTACAAGAGGAATTTTAGTAGGTATAGCAGTGCCACAGATGCCAAGTATAGACAGCAGTTTTCACTTTCATAGTTTTGCCCAGTAACTGTTGGTGTAATTCAATCAGTTCCAACAGCAATACAGATTTGAGGCATCAGCATTTTTACTGGCATCACCTGAACTTGACTGATGACACAGGTCAAAGGACAAAGGGCTTGAACCTTGACTTTTGATAACGTGAAAAGCACGAGAGGTTTGCGTTCAGAGCCACAACCCACAGCTGGATGTATGGGATGGGACCCTGCGGAGCACTGCAGTCAGGGAAGATCCATACAGGGCCACCAGACTACCCAGAGGAGGTACAGCTGTACCTTTGCATAGTGAGAATGAGTAGTCAGATTAAAAAAACTAAGCCAAACACTGCTACCTCCATTAAATCCCCAAACTCAAGTCTAGCCTGGATTTCTCAGAAGAACATTCTCCTTTGACCTTGCCAACCTGCAAAGTTTGACTCATCACCCAAGTTACGGCCTTGTATCTTCAAATGCTTGGTTGAAAGTGTGCAGGCATACCACAGCTTGGTGTAATAAAAAGACCACACCACCTCGTTTTCCAGAACACAACTGTTTATGAAAAAAATCATGTTGAACTACATTTGAGACAACCTTCTAAAAAGATCAAAGCTTACTTTTAGTAAGATTAAACTTTGAATGAGAGAATTCTTTACTAGCCTCTATCCAGAGAAGTGCTTTTACTTGAAAAAATTCTCAGCAATAACAACTCTGTACTACAAGCCACTCAACTGCTACTTGCACAACTCACCTTCGCTCCTCTGCAGGCAAAAAGATCACCTGTTTAGGTGACAGGAGGGAAAAAAAAAAAAAAAGCTTTCTGCCAAATAAAAAAGTCTTTCAGTCATCACTCATCTTACTCTTCAGCAACACTCAGTTACCTCCAGTGCCTGTGTACCCTCACAACTATTTGATCAAAATAAGACGCCCAGTGACTTTGAAACACATAACAGCATTATGGCAAACTGTTTATACAGACCTCCAAAAGATCTAAGTATATTTGCTCTGAACCCAAAAGACGATTGTCAAATGAAATTTAACAGAGCATTAAGCACAGCAAATCAGGCTTAAGAATCACTTTCAGATACTGCTGCCTGGAAATGGCATGGGTAACTCAATTATGGAGTTTCAAGCTACTACTTAGAGGTCAAAAGCCCGGGAACGCCTTTAGGACACAAAAAGAGATTTCACTTTCAGCTTCAGACAGTCAAGAAGAGTCTCATGCTCAGAGTAATTTCCTAGGGAATTTGAACTGGCCCGTGTGAGCGTTTATAATGGAGACGCCTCTTGCAGCGTTAACTTTGTACTGCTTTTGGTTACGCAACTTCTTCTGCCGTATTAAAGGCAGCAAACAAACATCTGGCACACACACACACACACGCTGAAAGGGTTACATCCTCCTCCTAAGAAAGTATTTGTTTTAATAAAAAAAAATTACACCGGGAGGTTATGAGAATTTATTTGGAGAAGTCATAGCAGGCACTGCACAGGAGAGATCGGAAAGTTTAAAGTCATCAAAGTTCAAACTCGTTAACAGGCAACAAAACATCAAATCACACACACACACAAAAAAACCCCAGCTGTGCCACGAGAGACCGATGGGCGAGTACGCGCAGGAAATCTGCTGGCAAGCAGCGCTGCACACACACAGCTTTACACAGCGCCAGAGCCCTACAGCTGCCACCCACAAGCGAGAATGCGGAATCACAGAATTATCCGGGTTGGAAGGGACCTCTGGAGATCACCTGGTCCAACCCCGCTGCCCAGGCAGGGTCACCTCGAGCAGGTGACGCTGGAACGAGTCCAGGCGGATTTGGAATGCCTCCGGAGAGGGAGGCTCCGCCGGGCTCCTGACGCCGAGGGGAGCCCCGCAGGCACTGCCCTCCTGCACACGCGGGAGGAAAGCGGCGCGGACACGGGAGCCGCCCGCCCGCAGCGCTGAGGGATGGACGGCGGCAGGGGATCAGTGCTGTGTCCACGACCAAAGTCCTCCGCCCTCCTCCCGCCCGGGGCTGCCGCCTCGGGCCGAACCTTTCGCGGTCACTCGGGGGGCGAGGGAGCCCAAGCGGGCGGGGAGGGCAGCGGGCAGGCCGGAGAGGGCAGCGGGCAGCAAGGGACGGGCGGCCACCACTCCCCTCGGCAGCTCCTCCTTTCCCCTCCCCTCCCCTGCCCTCCATCGCTCCCGCCCGGCAGGTGCCCGAGCCGCGTCCCCCCGGCCCCGGCGGGGCACTCACAGCTTCAGGCTGGCGTAGGCCGCCGCCGCCGTGGTTCCCGCGGGTGCCGCCGTCGCCATCCGTGCCCTCGGGCTGTCCTGGCCCTGCCGCCGGCCGCGCTCCGGCCCAGCCCGGCCGCTCCCGCCCCGCCCGCCCGACTCACTGACTGACGGACGGACGGACTGACGGACTGACTGACTGACGCGGCCCCCGGGCTGCAGCGACGGCGCCCCGCTCGGGACAAACCTCCGCGGGCGCGCCGAGCAGCCCAGGGCGGGGCACCGCCTATTGGAAGGAGGGGGGGCGGAGCCGGGCGGGCTCGGCGGCGCCGCCATTGGCCGGGGCAGCGCACGAGAGCGGCGCTGAAGAGCGCGGGGACTGCCCCTCCACAGCGAGCAGGGCCAGTGGCGCAATGGATAACGCGTCTGACTACGGATCAGAAGATTCTAGGTTCGACTCCTGGCTGGCTCGGCTGCTCCTTTTTTTCCTTTCTTCCCTTCTACCCTTTTCTCCCCGTGTTTTGTTTTCCTCTCCTGGACTTCGGTCCGAGAGCGCTGCCAGCAGCCCCCACATTCCTGCACAGACCTAGGGCGGGAACACTCATGCCCCCAGCGTAGGGGCCTCCAAACCTCCCAGGGTTGGGTGGTGTTAACAGGGCTTCTTGCCCTTGGCAGCCCTCCCTGCCATGGGCACCACCCTCTGGGTTGCTGGTGTCCACCTGGGCACACTGTCTGCAGGGAAGATGAGCTCAGGTTTGGCGCAGAGCGAGCCTGGTGCACCTCCTGGCCAATTTCCCACTGGATCCAGCCCTCTGGGTTTGGGCAGCTTCTTGCCTCAGGGAGGGGAACCCACAAACTCTTAATTAGTTACTCCTATTTATTTGCTTCATACTAGCTGATAGCTTCATGCTGCTGCAGTGCTGCTTGGCCAGCGGTATTCAGGAACATCCAGTCTTCAGACAGGAGGCATCACAGCTGCTGATCCAGGGGGTACTGTGTGGCCACCTGCCTCCCAGAGCCATGGGAATGCTATCTAAAACCCCATAAAGAATCTATCTTCACGAACGCTGCAAAGGAGACCCCCATGCTGGGCCCAGAATCTGCTCCCACATGCAGCACATCCCTTCCCAGCTCCTTAAGCCAGCACCTGGGTCTCCCCAGATGGATGTCAGAGCAGGATGGCCTCCGATGGGGCTGCATCAAGTACCAGCTACCTATAAAGGACTGGAAACCCCCAGAGAACCCCACTGACGAGGTACTCCCACCAGCCCCTACTGCAGCCACTGATGGCGGGGAGGACAGGAGGAAAGCAGAGGTTGGGAAACCATCATTTCATAGCATTACTCCCTCCCTGTGGACTCCAGATAGCATGACAGTCATCATAACTTTAGGAAAGACTTGACTCTGAGCGTTGCTTAAGATACTGTCTTTAATCACTGATATCACAACAGGCCAGTGGCTTTGTTCGGCTACCAGTCTTCATTCTTTATAAATACTTAACAGCACAGAAGGAAAGAGGGCTGTGTTCACGGGAGGCTAAGGTTAGTTACACCAGCACAAATCCTGAAATACCCTCTCCCGGAGTTGAGCTTTGAATGAAACATAAAATAATTAGTACCATTCAGTATCGCTAGCCAGGCTCTGGATGTGCTTTCTGCATACAGAAAGCCACAGCCTGTGCGTGTGTGCCTGGGTCCCTGCCGGGCCATGAGCCGCAGACCTGCTGCGTGGGGGAAGAGGGCTGGTGCCAGCAGGGCTGGGAACTGCAGCCCAGCCATCCCTATACCAGGGCTGCAGGGCATTCCCACTTTCACAGGGCTCTATGCCTTGTGCTTCCACATGGGGACAGTTTCTTCCCATCTCTCATCTTGTCATTAGTGGGCTATGGATGCATATTGCCATGCAAGCTTCCGGCTGCCCTGGAAGAAGGTGGGTAAGGATTTTTATTCTCAGGAAAGTTTTGCTTCTCCGTAGGAAAAGGGTGGGTGGCAGCTCCAGGCTCTGTCTGGGCTCATGGCAGGACACAGAAATGGAAAAGAAAAATGAACACATGAACGCTCCACAATGAGAGATGCAGCTTCTCCCAGTGATGCAGGCACTCAAGAGGATGGGGGAAAAGGGGTGTGTCTCTGGCCGTAGCCCTTCCCTGCCCGCAGGTACTGACTCCACAGATGTTTTCCCAGTGAGGAAGCCTGGATCAGATTGTCCTTACATTCACGAACAGAAAGTTGCTTACAATGCACCTACGAGCACTTGGCCTGGGCACAGAGGTGTGAAAGGCAGGTGTCTCGCAGGCAGCGAGCACACAGCAGGCCCTCAAGGCCCACGTGTGACATTTTTTCCTCGGCAGCCACAGATAATCCTCTCTTTTGAATGGCCAGCCAGAGCCATACCAGCTCTTAGAAGCCCAGTTTCCCCCTTTCAAGGCTGCCACAGCACACCTGATGTTGATGAAAACTCCATTTCCAGACTAAGCAGCTATTCACTTTGTTGTAAAAAGATCTTAAAAAAAAAAAAATCATTTATACCCTGAAAGACTGAGAAATGTTTTAAAAGCCCCTAAATGAAACTTGGAAACTGAAGAGCCACAGATCTCTTCAAACGCACCTCGCGAGGGTGTTTGAAACTGCTGTTCCCTGTGTTTTAACATCAGGGCAATTTCCAAGATCGCTTTGATCACAGGTGTTTCTTAAGCTTTAAATTACACAAAAATGTCTGCTTCTTCTATGGCTGGGGCTTTCCCCTGGCTCTTATGCAAAAATCCGTATTTAAATGAGTTTCTGTATTCTAAGCAATAGAAATTTAACTGCATGACCTGAATGAAAAAAATCTCCTAAGCTCTGGTTCCTGAAAGCAGGCTTCAGGGAATTCACTTGAATAACTATTTGCATGAGAGTTACTCATTACCAGCACAATGGGACTTCCAAGGGTCCCTTACTCTAAAACCAGTCAGAAGAACTCGCTGGGGGAGGAATCAGGACTAGTTTTTCATAGCACGTTTCAGCATCTTAATAAATTAAAAGGCAACAAGGTTCATGTGAACAGCAAAACCCAACACGTATCAGCCGGGAGATAGGCAGAATTTAACAAGTATTCTGAAATTCTTCTGCAGAGCACGCAAAGCCTCGCACCTCCAGCACCAGAGCTACGTTTTATCCCTTTGGGGGAGCTCCCTGAAGGCAGGCAGTGAGGGCTTGCAGCTCCACAGATGGCTGGCAGAGGGTCAGGAGAAGTCTCCCTCCCCTGTGCAGGACGCCCCTACCTCTCCCTGTGCCGGACCTACTGTCAGGCAGCTGCACAGTCGGGGACAAGCTGGGAAAAATCAACAGGAACTCAGACACCCACAGCCTGGGAGAAATAATATCGAGCTTAAATGAATTCCAACTCCCAAAAACAGATTTGGTGCCAGTTAGCACACAAAGGGGTGCAGGGCAATGAAGTAGATGCTTTAGCTTCAAAAACACAAAGCTCCTTTTTCAACAGTTTCACACAGTTGTTTCTAGCCCTTCATAAATACAGGAGAGTGTTGGCACTTAATAATTTATAGGGGACCTCAAAACTGAAAGTAGGGCAGCCTTCATTCCCCGGTGCTGAGGGATACAGGATGGCTGACAGAGGTAAGAAGACACTGTGTGGGAGCAGAAGCCAAACTTTCTAATGATGCAAAGAGAGCTCCTGCAAGACAGCTTGCCACAAACTGGCTGCTCAAGGCTTTCCTGGAAGGAAAATTGTCCTTCTCCCCATCCCCTTCTTTCCTGCTTATTTTGAGGTTGTAGGGAAGGCTGCAAGGGTGAGATGGAAGTTTAAACAGCAGCTTAAAAAGAAAGTATCAGTCCCACTAGTGTTTTCAGATCTTTACAAAACGAAGGCCAAAAAATGTGCACGAGGGCTTGCTCTAAAAAAATCAAGAGCTAGCAAAAGCATGAAGCACACAGTAGCTGGTCTCCCACAGACAGCAACAGATGACCAATGCTGGCGTTTCCAGCTCACTTCCAAAAGCCACTTTGATACCTCATTGCCTGCGCTGCCAAAAGCAGCTCAGGGAGGGGAGCCATCCGCCCAGGACTATCTGAATTATTTACCAGGGATGTGAGCTGGAGTTATTTTCCACTTCAGTCCCTTCAGACAGTCCTAAGATCACAGCCACACCCTGAACACTCCCCTTCCCGCTCTGGCCTAACTGTGCTGCAGGACACAAGCTGATGCAATGCACCAAGGTGAGTGCACTACAGGATCTGCCCAGGGCTGTTTTATTGCCCCCAGTCCTGGTTGCTTGGCTGTGCACAGCACCGATTATATTTTGTGTCGGCTCCCATCCCTTCACTAACAAGCGTTTGGAGGCTAAATTTAAGGCTCTAGGGGGCTCACATACTTGGGGTCATTTTTACCTCCTGTAAAATCACAGATAAAACTCTCAGAAGACATATATTTCACAGCGGAAAAGTCCCCACCCTTGAGCTCTCAGTCACTCACTGAGGGGCTGCATGTCTGGGTGGGTTTCTGGCACAGGACCCACCTCCAGCCATGAGCTGCCATTCCCATCCCAAAGAGTTACAGCAACAGGCAAGAGGAGGTAACAGCTGAATGGGGCAGAAGGCCGGATGGTCCATCGGCCCCATGAAAATCTGTGCCAAAACCACCAGGCTCCTGAGGCTCGTGCAGTTGCAGACACTCACATTTCAGCCACGGCACACTGGTTTGTTAGCACGGGCAGAGACAGGCAGCTTGCTGCTACCTGGAACCTGTGCTGCTCCAGACGGGTACATGAGGCACTCTGACTACATCAAGTGAAGTCCAAGCTACATCCACGCTACTGGAAAAGAGGTCTGGTTGAACCGTAGTGGGATCTCGGCACGGACACTTTTTGTGAGTCTCGGTGCCACTGCTCAGCTAATTTATTGTAGTTTCCTCACCAAAAAGATCTTCAAGAATGTCATCCCATCCTCTGCTAGTCAGAACCAAATTTACATCTTTAGCACAGATACATGAGGATTTTCGTAGTTTTCCACACCAAATGTGGGAAATAGTAGCTAAGATCCCCAAATTAGGAGATTTTTCTTAAACAAAAACTTTGTACCTGTACACGAGGGGCTGCACAGCTTTGGTAGGTACAGAACATGCACTGCAGGCACACCTATCATACATGTAACATACAGTGGGGGAGCAGATCTCTTTGACTATAAAGCAGGGAGGGACTCAAAAAAGAAATGATTTGTCTTTCTGCTTTCTCAGCAGAATGGAAAGTAAGGGCCAAACTCGCTAACCCCTTGCTCAGATAAGCTGTTATTATTCATGGGAGCAAATCTGTTTATACCAATATACTGAGTTCAGGTTGTGGAGCTGGGCTCCAAATCCCTGTGTAACAAAGCCTTCATAACAATCTCAAGTTTGCTCCCCGAGCTCTAAATAAGCACCATTATGAAATGGCTTTGTGCTGGGTAAACACCATGGAAAGGAGTGGCCAGGCTGAGGGCTGAGCTGTGGGGACAAACTGGAAAACCCAGGCAAGTGTCTGTACAGAGAGCTTTTTTTTCAAAGCAAGCTCTGCAAGCAAGAATGAGGATGGATTTCCCCTATGTCCACATTTTCAGCATCCCGACCTTTCCTTTCCAAATATGATCCACTATTCAGACTCTGACCCAGCAGACTGGCCCCTGTGTGTCGTGCTGACACACAAGCCTGGGCCCCAAGTCATTGCAGTAGCTTAGCCTAGCTTGTTCCAGTTTTTTGTTCTGTTTGAAATGGGATGTCGGCCTCCAGCTGCTAGAAAGTATGCCTGGTTTGTGCTCAGAAAGTTGGTGCTTTTACAGCCAGACTTGGTACTGGAGTTCAGGGAATTGACAGAAAGGTCTGAGTGTGCCATTTTGCACAGACCCCTTTGTTTTCTTTTCCTAAAGAATTAATAAAAAGAGAAGAGACTGTCTAAAAACTGGTAATAATACGTTGATGTCCTTCAGGGAACCTGATGAAATGTGCTTGTCAGGAAACAGCAGACTGACAGGATGTCCCTGGCAGGCAGGCAGACGAGCCAGCCTCTGGCTTTTTAATTGCGCATGACATGATCTGAGTTTATAGGCACGACAGCAAATTGTGCTTTCACTGAAGAATCTTCCAAAATGAGCCGAGAGGAATCTCCAGGCAGCAGAAAAAGGCATGTAAAAGTATCAGTTTAGATAACACGCCACATTCTTGGTCAAGTGGACACGGTTTGATACAGCTGGAATCCACAAGCATATAAAACTCTGGGAATCCAGCAAAAATCTCTCATATCCTTTTACAGAAACTTTGCCGACTGGCGAAAAACATGCACAGGAAATCAACTGAGAGCAGGGAGAGGGAGATCATGTAACAAGTCTTCTGTCCCGGCTTTCCGATGTCGGCCACGCTGGTTAGTAGTGGTGCTGGTAGGCAGCTGCTGGGGTTGTGCCATTCTCTATGTGTTTCAGATGACAGGAGTGACAAAGCAAATGTTCATCTAGTGGGTAACAGCGATGCCCGTCCTCGTCGTTCAGTTCCATCCCACAGTCCTGCAAAGAGAGGCCGTGCAAATCATTAGAGCCTCCGTTTGTCTTCCAGTGTCAGCTGGGTCTGGCTTCCAGGAAGGTGATTTTGTGACAAGGACAGAAGACACCCAGCCAACAGCTCCTTCCTAATAATTTGAACATGTGCCATGAGATGGAAAACATCTGGCACAGGCATTGCAATGGGCAATTTGTCTTAAGCAGTTTTACTGAATAAGTTTTATCTTGGGGCAAGGTGCGACCCTACGTATTTTAAATTATCTCCTTACACTCTCAGGTAGGATTCACCTCTTCACATTACAGTTGTACTGATGTGAAACCAGCCTGTGGAATCAGGGCCTCTTGTCCCTCCACTATGAGCACAGTGAGAGAAGACAACTATTTACTTTAATTTACAGTACAGAAGTATGAAGGCTTTCTTGGAAGACCTGCATGGAGACCAAATGGTGTTTAAGAGCTGGCATCTCCTGGAATTTCTTTTTTTGTGCAGCCATATCCTTTGTCTATTCCCAATGACATGTTCATTTCCCATGAGAGTGAAGGTAACTTACACCTCACAGGATCAAGTCATCACCTTAGCATTTTTGAACAATCTGACTTGGAAATCAGATACACTAATGAGATCTGGAGCTCAAGGTTTCTGAAAGGCAGCAATAAACCTAAGTAAGTCACAATGCTTCATTCATTAAAAAAAAAACCTGCCAAGTTTAAAAAGGAGTAACTGAAACTCTTTGCCCATAACTTTATGGATAGCAAATTAAATTGCAGCTGAAACACATTGCTGCAAAAGCTTTTGTCCTCAAACTGGAAATTTTTCAGCCACTGATAGAAAGAGTCACACACAACGCAAAGTCTGAATTGCTCATCCACTGCCACTGGAAGGCAGGAGATTTATTTCCATCTTAAAAATAATAGTAGTTATCACTATTAAGCACCCACTCCCAAGAAAGCTTCTGACCTACCTCGCAGTGATAACATTCCACGTGGTAATCCTTGTCCATGGACACAACCCGAATGGTCTCATCAGACCCCTGTAAGCATTTGAGCAAAGCAGAAATTACAAGGGATTACAGCCAGGCTCAGACACATGCACTCTGTAGATTGCTTCCTGCAACAAAATGAATGTTGAGGAAATGCATTTGGGTGGCTGGCTGGGGAACGCAAATAAATCCCTCCACTTGCAGTTATTTTTACAGTAAAGCCTCATCACTGACTGACTACAGATATCCTCTAAAATGTAACACCAGAAAGGTAAAATTCTTTCTGTTTAACGGTAACATCTACCTCAAATTATGCATTAATGATTTGGTAGTTTCAATAGATGACATTTCTCAGCATTTTAAATTAGTTTTGCCCAAGATTCATCTCCTCCAAGTATTAAAATGAGTTAGTCCCAGCGGGATCTCACAGAGGTCATTCATGAGTGCCACCAGCATTTACTGACACAAAGGAAAATTATCCCGAACATGAAACTAGCAGCAGCATAATCCTGCAGGAGATGAAAAAAGCAGCCTGGCCCAGGAGGAATAAGCTTCACTATTGAGCAGAAGGGTCACATCTCAAGAACAGCATATGAGCTTAGGTCAAAGGGCTGCACTCCAGAGGAAGAGACCATCTCTCCCCACCCACAAACACTTGCATCTTGATACAGGGTCAAGTGTCAAAGAGAGCAAGACCTGAGACATGATGCTCCCTCCCCAGGGGGATATGGAATAAAAGGCTCTCACCTCGGAGGGCAGAATGGGAAGTCCACACGCTGCACACTTTGGAGCTAAAACTCTGGAAGAGCAATGAGGAATTGAAGGCAAGTTATAGATCAACATAAAAAGAGAGGCCTGTATGTTCTTGATAATAAGATGAAAAGCTGCAGCTCTAACTAACTTATCCACAGGACAGCTTTGCACCTTGAGATCATAAATTCACTTTAGCATTGATTTTAAGTAGCGCTTGGCACACGTTGCTTAATCAGGCAAAAGTAGACCTTACATTTTACACTTAGTGCCAGGAAAAATACAAAATCCCCTGTAAAATTCTTGGCTGCTACTGAGAGATTTGGAAAAGAGAATGAGGAGAAACTGAGCAGGACCATCCCCAGAAAAACACATCAAAAGAAGTGGCAACCTTGGGGCAGGAAACCTCAGAGAAAATGCCGTGTGACTGTACAGTTTCTTATAACACAATAATTAATTAAATTAAATCACAAGGAAATATGCATCATTTCAGAACAACAATGGCACACAGAGGCACTAATCTTGGCAACAAGATTATAACAACTCTAATCTTGGCACAACATAGAAGAGTTCCAAGGGCTGCCTGAGCCACACTTAATGCTCTCCCTGCCCAGAAAACGGAGCAAGGAGCAAAGCAAGCCAGAAGGACTCAAATATATGCAGCTCTAACATCATAACTACCAGCTAGGAGCACAGTCATTTTATTTTACTGTCTAAATAACAAGTGATTTTTAAAGTGTTATCAGTTGTTTAACTTAGTTTTGTTTTGCTTTGCAGGTTCAGCGGTGATTCTTTAAAAGTCAAACTCAGGCCCTGAGCTACTCAAAAAGTAACTCACATTGATTTGCACGGGCATTCACAGGCTTACTTTGAAGTGCACTGATTCTGTATATCACTGAACACTTCATGAGCACTATTTCTCACTCCCTCTGCTTTACAGAAGGGGCAACTGAAGCCCAGGAGTTATGTGACTGCCTCAGAGTTACACAGGAGTCAGTGGCAGGACAAGAGGAGAAATGGGGAATTTTTAAGGTCTAGGCCCATCCTCAAACTTCTAACCCTGTCCCTATTTTACTAATCTACAATCCCTAACTAGCTGAAAAGCTAAATTAGACGCTTGTTGATTGGAACATCTCTGCTGTTTTTTTGGTCCTTACTTGTGGTAATCTCTGACACAGTAGATTTTGTTTTCAGAGTCTACAGTGAATGGCACACCATCCAGACACTCATTGCAGACCACGCATCGGAAGCAGCCTGGATGATACGATTTCCCTAGAGCCTGCAGGATCTGCAGCAAACCAAGAGAGAGGAAAAATGCATGTGAATAGCCAATAAAGGTGAAAATTACAAACACACAGCTTTACACCAGACAATATATACCACGTATTCACCACATATCCATCAGCAGGGCTGTGTCTTTTTTCCCCACCTCTTCTGAAAAATCAGTAAAAAAGAATGGATACAGCAGCTGGAATCAATTTTTTTTTTTCCTGGAAATATATATCAATATATATTTCCTCTGGAACCAGCATCTGATTCCAGAGAAATCAATTATTACAACGGGTAAGAAAACAATCTAGAGACTCAATCAAGGTATTTAGCATGACAAAGGATAGAAGTGACAGAATTTAAAGGAAACAAAATAACTTCTGAAGCCAACAGGTAGAGAACACTTAGCAGGATCACAAGGAAAGATCTGCCAGCCTGACAAAAGGAAACATATCTTCATATTCTCCATGATAGGCTGAAAAAAATATTATTGCTAGGTTTCATAATTCCTTAGAAATTGCAGAGCTTTGTAGTCACTTGCCTGGCTTTCTAATAAGCACAGACTATGGAAACTGTGTTCAACTCAACAGCTGCAATTCAGCCTTGGGGGTAGCAATTACTACCTGGCATACCATGGTCCATCAGCAGAGGCATCAGACTTCTGAGTACAACATACCTTTTCCAATTTTAATGCTTTCCAGTGTAAGCAGGCAAAAAAAGATAATTAATGATAAGCATTAGAAAAATCTTGGGAGGTGTTCTATGAACCAGAAATTCCTAATTTCTTTTCCTCAGCTGTAGTGTTCCACCACCAGCTACACCAGTCTCCCCCTGAACAACCTCTAACTAAATGCTGCCCCTGAGCTGTTACCCACTCCACACTCATCTGGAATGGATGGGACCTGCCTAATCCTGCTTCAGCAGGATGTCCACAAATCTACAGAAGAGTTTGCAAGGACTTGGGCAGATGTGAACTGAGGTCTGGAGCACATAGTCTGTGCCAAACCTGTACTCCAGAGTATCAGCACCCACCAAAAGTGACAAAGAAGTGGCTTCAGCCTGAAGGTACATGGGAAGAGAGGCTGAGAGAGCTGCACTGATGCCTCACAGCAAGGGAGCACTGCTGGGATTTCAAATACACTGTCCAGGGCAGCCTGAAAGGGGATGAAAGAGCTCAAGGCTCTGCTTTTCAACAGGCACTGAAAACAGGCGGAGCAAAGTCTCTGCACCAGGCACAGCAGGGTGCCAGCTTCACTTCCTTGAAAAAAATCAACAAAAGGCTTAGTGGATTTCCCTTCTGCTACCAATCTCACACTAGGCAGACTACCAGATGATAACTGACAGTAATGGATATGAATATATTTTGCTTTTGATGCATTCTTCTAAAAAGCTGTGGGAGTTTTTTCTCCTGAGGCAATTATCACTTACCATGTCCATTATCAAATGACCACAAATGAAACACCTGTCAGCTGACTGCTGGAAACCAGAATACTGCAAGGACAAAGAAGAATTTGCTTAAAATTTCGCAAGGCCAGTCAAGCATAAACAACAGCGTATTGTGGGGTGTTATTTGCATATGTGTTATTGGTCCTTTTTTCGTGCTCCTGACACAACCTAAACTTTGCAATGCTTTTTTCATGATATGAAGGTGTGGATGGCTCCCCAGAGGAAATTCTATAAACACACCAGACTGCCCATGTTCAGAAGGAGTATGAGTTCCTGTAACTTCCAAGCCTGAAATTTAAGTTTATTAAGCAGAAAAGTAAATACCATAAATGCAAATGCAAATAAGGCATTTAGTAATAAGAGTTATTGCATGCTTATTTCACCACATGAATCTCCAAGCCAGGAACCAACTTGTGTTTATCCCACATTCATACCACAATATCTGTATATATAGGCTTGGAGAGCCAAATTCTTCTTTTGATTAGACCATTATAGTGCTATTGAAGCTTCTCTGAGGTCAGTGGTATTGTCCTAGCTCCCTGTTAGGATAACAATCAAGTTTGGCAACTTTTTTGCTGCTGCTGCTGAGATCTATCAGTAAGGAACTGTCTGTCGTGTCTATGACATGCACCTCAGGCACAGCACATCATCTGTCAGAATGGTGGAAGTGCAAATTTGAAAAATAAAATATTATAGATACATCAAAATAATCTTTTAATTTTCAGCATGTGTAGATATAATGACTAGAGCAAAGGTTAACTCACCTGTCTCTGATAGAACTACACCAATAAGTAGGCAAATACGACTTTTTCAAGTCTCAGTGAATGCTTAATCTATCAGGACTCGGAGGCAAGGACAGGATTGTGGGTTTGCTTCATGCTCATTTACACCACACAAAATCCATTGAGGGCAACAGAAAGATGTCCATTAAGTTGCCCAAGCAAACCCAGTCCACTGAAAAGGGAAATTCACTCATTCATTCTTCTGCAGCCATTTATCTTGCTTCTACTTCCACAGGATGGCCACAGAGACAAGCTTTTGAAGGAGCCATCACAACAGATTATGGCTTCAGCCAGGGGCTCTGCACCACAAAACCACGGCCTCTCACATCGATACTTCCAGCACTACATGTGGGCAGCCACCATGGCTGGCACTGGCTCTGGGTAAATGTTGGAGCAGAAGGGCCAGGCAGGATGCTGGACTAGAATTATGTGAAACACAGGCAAAGCTGACAGGCAGAATGGCTGCATGTCTGCTGGGGACACTGAGATGTGTCATTACAAGGGTCAGCTGGAGGCTTACCAGGAAATCTTCTTCACAGAACACCTTGCCATTGACAAAATAAAAGGCTTTTCCTCTCAGCTTTCGACCTAAGGGAAAAAAACCACAGAGATAAAAGAAAGGTCAGCAGAGAACAGGGAGAAAATGTGAACAAAACCTGGCTGCTGAGAGGCAAACAACAATAAAGACATCCAAGGACAGCCGCCACACAGCTGGAGAAGCACATCCAACCCCAGCACAGGTCTTCCCAGACTCCAGCCCCCATCTCCTCTTCCACTGGTGGCAGCTGATGAATCCCAGTTGATCCAGACAACAGTCCCACCTCTGGGTAGGAAGTGGTAGCTTTGCAAGCCTGGACCACCTCCTGGCAGATTACCACATGCATTATAACTCTGGGAAGACTGAGGATACTCTGACTCACACTGGAGAACACCCCAGGAGACAAAAAGGAGGAAAGCAGAAAGGGCACGCAAAGAGTGACCCATGCTTGACTTAATTCCTCAAAACATCACAACCTTGCTGTTTCACCGTGAGGTGCCTTCAATCAGCAGCTGCCAGACAAGGCACTGCAATCCCTGACCACCCGTTCCATCCCCAGCAGAGTGCAACACCAGAGCACTTAACAGGCTTCTCTGCTCCCTACCAGCACATTTGTTTCTGCAGCTGCCAACAGAAAGTTTTGAAACCATTAAATTTTTTTTTTTAAATCAGCATGTCGTAACAGAGACAAGATGACAAAGTTTTTCCAAGAAAGGACTCTAAATATGGAGAAGATTTGTATTTTACTGAAGCTTTTGTGTTTATGCCTCACATTCACCGTCTGTTTTCAGTTCCATGTAACTATGGCAATGTATGCTCACGCCACCACCACTCCTAAGCCCTGCCTTCCTCCAAGAGAAAAGGGCTAGGTTTTGTTTACTTATAAAAAGTGGCTCCTACCTCACTGAAGCCCAGTTTACCTACTCAGTCTGGGGTTTGAAATGCAGCCTAGCACTGGAACAGTTCTGTACTGGAGCCACAGGCGTGTGCCAAGAGACAGCACCCAGGGCAGAGGGAGCAGCACTGCTCGGGCACAGCCTGAGCAGGACCTGCTGGAGGCTGGTTTTGGAAGGAAACTGGATCTGAGACACTGTGGCCCAGATGCCTCCTGCTTTATTTGCTGCACATGGCCAGTACCAATGAAAAAGTGATGATCAGCTGCTGTGGACAACACATGGGCCTGGTCTGGGGGTCACATCTTGGTGCTTTATGGCAGGCACCTACCCGGCAGCCCTCGGCAAATAACCATGCTGGCTGCAAAGCGTTAAGAAAAGGAGGAAGCCAAGTAAAAGCACTTCAGTAAACTAACTACAATCTTTATCGTCTCCTGCAAACGCCAGAGGGCACTCTCAGGCTGGGAAACGACTGGGGAAATGGAGATGCTCCGATGAAGCTCTACAGTTCTGCCAATGAATTTAAGACCAGCATTTCACCAGCAGCCCTTAGTGCCCTGCCCAGGTTTCAGCCAGCGAGCCAGACGGAAGACAGGTAGAGGAACAACCCCGGCTTGCATGTGCAGGAGCTTGTTGGTTAAACCGTAGGCACTGCTCAGTCCCGTGTTTACTGGGCAGTGTAGGAGTCAAAAGCACACGGCTCCAGCACACTCGTTGTTCCCCATTCTCTTCTAATCCTTGCTGGGGACAGCCACATAACCTGGAGGCCAGAGATGACCCAGGGCAATAGCCCATCCTTGCACCAGTGCAACCACTGGATAGTACATGCGAGAAAACCAGACAAACCTGAAAGCATCCCACTCTCATTTTTCTTACCCTCCCTGATGTTGCCAAGGTTGCTGACACCAAAACATGACTCAGCCCAAAACATAAAGTGTCTAATCTTGGACATGGTATCTTTGTGGCTCATAACCCAGGGCGTGTATTTGTATGATAACCCCTCCTGTGTGTCTGCCTGTCCACAGGCAAGCCTGGTACATTCACCGGCAGTCGCAGGGTCCCAGTTTCTGAGGAGAGAAGGGAGAGGCATGGGGACACCTGAGATTTGCAGCAGCTTTGTCAAGAACAGTCCTAAGCAATTTAACAACAAGCCTAATGCAGCAAGAAGTACTCCTGAAAATCTCCTTCTGATTTAAATACAACATTGGTATTTGGCTCTCCTAAAAATGAAAAAAAAAAAACCAAACAAAAACATTTAATTTAAAGTATGCTGTAGTGTGAGCTCTGCACTCTCTGTTTAGTGCAACAGGAGGTGCTCAAGTGACTTTGCACCTGTATGCAACATCTCTCCTTAAAGGCAAGTTGAGAGTGGTGAGGAAAAACATACATGTGGGGCCATGGAATGAGGAGAGGCTTCTTTGAGAAAAGGCCCTGGCTGGTGCACGAGCAGCAGCCATTCCAGCAGAAGGGATGAGGTTTGGATCACTGCCACAACATCATTCTTCCACGGTGACAAAAAAAGCATTTACCAGCCATTCTGCACCCAGTGTATTTTTAACTCCGTGACATTAGCAGGTTAAGATTGATGGCAACAGACCTGCAGAGTAGGTGCCATTGCCAGCGTGCTGTGTCTGGGCTCCTGCTGCAAGCTCATTCAGCAGAGGGATAAACCTCTTTTATAAAGGATTTGTAAGTTGGCATTATGTGAGTCTGTGCAGAAGAGCTGACACCAAGAGCACTTCGAGGGAGGGCAGGGATGATTTAATTACTTTTTTTAGGGAAGAGGTGGGCATTTTAACTATTTTTATCTCCTCTCCACGACTCTCTTTAAGCCCCTGGCAGAAATGTAAAAGGAAACTTGCAAAAACCACAAGCGATCGGGTGCTCCTGCAGCCACCCTGGGAGCAGTGCCTGCAAACAGAGCTGATGTCTTCCTCTGCTGTCCTCAGCCTCTCCCTGCCCACTTAGAAATGGACTTCTCCCAGTGCGTCTTTGAGGTGAGGAAGTACCTTCTCATCATAAAACTGGGGAAGCAAGATGCAGGAAAAGCTCACTTCCCCAAGCTGCGCTGGGGACTGTCCCGGTGGAGCTGGGAAATGCATGTTCTGGCTGCGGCCACAGCAGTGAAAGAAACAGCACTGGGACTGCCCCCAGCACAGAACAGAGTGGCAGTGGCTTCTGTCCCTGTGCTGAGCTCCCTGCCATGGGACAGTACCTTAAACTAAACAAGTCCATCTCAAAAGCAATACTTCTGACTGTGCCTGCAGAGGCTGGCACAGGTTTCACTTGAGCACAGAGACGCTGTTGTTATTTTCACCAAAAGGAAGAATTAAGAACTTAAACGGTATATGAGTGATCACATACTGATCACTGCCTACGTTAAATATGCATCATGAAGACTACAGAGAGGATATCTTTTGAAAAACACAGGAATATTAATGCGTGGCTTGCTGCTTTCAGGATCAGTTGCTCTACGACATGTCTTAAACTGCTGGTTCCTGACTGTATTTCACTTTCGCTTCACCCTGAATTTAGCTAATCTCGCACCTGATAAAATTCAGACAATCAAAATTCTTCGGCATTTCAACCTTAATGTCGTCACTTGTTGTTACAAGATACCTTGTTCATCTCTCTAACAGAGTGTTTGAGCCCTGAGTTTTTATGTACTGCTCATCCCTTACACGTCTGTCTAATCTGTTTAGCTGTGAAACCTTCAGGATGACCTCAAGGTCATTTCAGCACCAATTTCAAAATATTTCAAGCTTAGTCACTAGTGCCTTTGTGCTAAAATAAACACACTTTGCTTAGCAGCTGATAATAGGCACACCATCAGGCAGCAATCCCAGGATGCTGATGCCTCTCTCCTTTTGAAGTTCATACAGAGGAGGGATTTACCAGGGACTTGCATTGGCCCAAGGAGGGTCTAGGGAGATGCATGATTTACTTGCTGGGGAGCTGTACTCAACTTTCTAAGCTGCTTTTCTATTTATTTATTTAAAGGACAATGGGATCACAAACCCATGTTCAATGACAAGAGATAGCTCTAAATGCCTACAATGGTACAGGGCCACATCCAGATCCCAGGGCTCTATAAGGATGCAAGACCAGGGCCCTGCATTGCTAGGGAGGCAGTGTGAGGACCTCACTTATCCCTTATCTAAGCACCATGGAACACCCTGTGGTATCTGCACAGCAGATGGGCAAAAATCACTGCTGACTGGCAGCTGCTCCCGAGTCCCTTACACGCTGACAGCCCTGGGCCTCTGTCGTTACAAAAATCAATCCTTTTCAGAGTACCACAGAAATTTGAGATAAATTTGGACATATGATTACTGATTTGAAGAAGCTCCTCCTCAGTCCTGAGTGGCTCAGGCTCAAGCTACAGCCCTTCCCTTGGTTTTCATTCTTCCCATGTGAATCTGTGAGGACATGGACTGAAGAACCTGCTCTGCTCCACGCACACTCTGCAGGCAGTAAAATGGGTGCAGCCAGAGCCCAGAGACCTTGGCTCCTCCCTGCCATCAGTCCCTGATGCCCTCAGTACATGAGACCCACCAGTTTCTGGCCAGCACGTGTGCTTTTGGAGCCTTCCATGGATACCTTGCTGACAGGCAGGGCAGTATGGTGTCCCACCATGCACTGCAGACCAGGCCAAGTATCAGAGAGCTCTACTTAATTTCTACCATCTGTCACTTTTCTGTTGGCCACCATTAAAGCTGGAGGCAGCACTGAGGCTGACACAGAAGTGTCAATACTTCCAATCTGGTCTTGAACTGGGCCTGCACAAAAGGGTCCCTTAAATGCCTGCACATCCTCCATGCTTATTCAAAATCAGGTAAGCTCAGACTGTGATCAACCAGCAGACATCCCAGGACAGACCACAGTCTTGGTGAAAACATGGGCAGGAGGATAGGATATCTCTGAGAAGAAACTGTGCTAGGTCACAGTAGCTCCACTACCATGTAAGATGTTCAGTCTGTCTCTCATCTACATCAGCTGTACAGTAAGATTGCAAAAAGAACCCTCTGTGCTCTTACCATACACTTCAGGCAGTAAAAAAAACAAACAACCCAACCAAAAAAACAAAACTCTGAGAAAAAGATCTAATGCCTGAAAAAGCCAAAAATATGCTCTGGCACACATAAGAAAGGTCAGCTGCCGCTAAGAGCAATACAACCCCTGGTGAGCAAAAACGGATCCCCAGAGGGAAACACACTGCAAAACCACAGCACACCACACAACTGAGCAACAGCTCTGCTGTGCCGGTGCCAAACCGTTGCAGGAAGATATTCAAGAGTTCTTTTTAGAGAAAACCCTTAGAAGCTTCAAAATTCAGAGGTAAGATACAGTCACCCCGGGACAAAGCAGTGCTACGATCCAGGATGTCCCTGAAGGAGTAACTGCTTTTCACCCCAGTGCTCAGTCACTGTGCATCACACCTGGGACTGCTGCCCCGTTCCCCAAAACACACCAAAACCAGGTGGCCATTAAAGCTGGCCTCTCACCCTGTCACCCAGTGACTGCCATCGAAATGCACAGAGCCTCAAAGGAGGAAAGAGGGTGTCTCTGTGATCTTGGTGAATGTAACTCTGCATTGAAACTACAAGAGGGAGCATTTTTAAATTTCTCTAGGTATGGAAGGGGCCTCAGTGATTGCTGAGACATTACTCAGAAAATTACTCATAGGTACCATTGTAAGAAACCTCCTAAAAACTTTACATCATGACTAATCTTAAGCCTGTTCTTAACAGAAAACAGTACTTTGAAGACGACATTATAAAATAAAAAACCGAAAAGACTGGAAATTTATTCCACTGAAGTTTTCAACTTTTTTCTCACACTGTCCTAACGATTTCAGACGTTTTATCCAGCACTAAAACTCATGCAACTGACTGCAACCACTACCATATTGATAAATCCCTGACTGCATTCCCTTGTGAGAGCTGAACACTTGTACCTTTCCATCAAGGGTATCTACAGAGGACACCTGAACCCACGCCAAAGTCCCTTCAGCTCAGACCCCAAAACACCGCTGCCCTGAAATGTGGCCAGGAGAGGAACAAGTACTGTCATCCTTCTGTAAAACCTGCCCTGCTTCTCTCATCTACAGCAAGCACTTCTTATGAACAACAGAATTTTCACCAGTGAGCTGAGAGATGGAAGATAAAAAGTCAGCAAGAGCATAGCAGCCAATTTAGGTTGAGGAGGGATTATTGGCAATGCTTTGCACTCTCCACTTTGAAAATCTACACATTCCTCAAGCATGTCAGTTGGTGTAGTAGGTTTATATCCAATGAAAGGCAGTAAATTCTGCCTCCACTAGAAGAGATGGCAGTTTCTGCATCTGAAGATAAGCATGCACATACATGTGCCACGAGGAAATTCACTTGGCAAGGCTGGCTATCCTGCTATCTGGAATTAAATCACGTGTGCAGAAAAAGGTGACTTTCTACTTGTAGAGTTACTTAGAGGTGCCAAAAAAACCAGGGCCTTGTTGTTCCAGGAGTTACATAGCAATTCAGGACATGCTTATTCAAAATAACTAGCCCAAAGACAACAAGAAGTGCATTGTTTTAAGTAGCCATGCTTTATAATCACTGCAGCAAGACTAATTAGTCCCAGCAGAGGGCTATGCTTGCAGAGAACACCGCTTCAATAGCTTAGCTACCTAGTTCAGTAAATGACCCTTGATACCTCTACACACAACTATGTTGTGAAATGCTAAATAAAAAAAATATATACCCAGAGGGTGGTAAAAGGCAGACAGTTATTTCAAGCTCTGTCACCAAAACAGCAGCCTGTTACCCCCACACAGACATCAACATCAATCTGAGCTTACAAAAAATAAAAAGAAAGTAATGCAGTGATGTTGACAGGTTAAAGGTTGAATTTGGTAATCCGGCAAACGTGCAAGGTCTCCAGCTCTCCGCAGTAAGGGTCCAAAATCTGGTCCTCACTTCGGCCCTTGTGCTGCAGCTCAACATCAAACTTTCCTTCAAACCACCTTGCAATCAGTTCTTTCTTTCTGATTTCCTTCCTTGCCTTCTGATTTCCTTCACAGCCATCTCTGACACTTCCCTTGCGCTTTTTTAGCTTTCAGATTTCCTCTGAGGACTAAGTAGTTCAAGTACAAGTCCCTCATACTCTAAATTACACTGCTAGGAGAGCTAAAAAGGCCTGTTTTCCAGACAACCTGTGGCAGTCAGATATAAGCCTGGCTGAATCCTAGAGAAAACACTAAAACACCCAAGTAAGTTAGAGTGATACTTGTACTTAAATGTAGATAATTTATAAGGTCTCCTTACTCCGAAACAGTAAATAACGTCTGGAAATATTTGTATATGTTGTGTTCTGAGGAGGTATAAAGTAGTTATTTAACTTAAATAGTTAACATCTTACAAACCATTTGACAGCTACAAGTGTTTTTCCAACAAGCTATTAAAAAAAACCAAAAAACAAAAAAACAAAAAAAAACACCCCAAAACTCAAGACGGAAACAGACACTTTGAGCTTGCAGGAAACAGTTGTATGTGTTTTGGGGCCTTTTTTTTCCTAACCTACTTTCATGGCCCTCCTGTAAAGCCAATATCATTTATTACTAATCCTGCAGAAAGAGCCTGAAGTTTTTTTTCTCTCCCTCTCTGCAAAAGGCTGCCTTGTTTGTGCCTCTGCCCTGTAACAAACAAGAAGATAAATGAGACGTTTATGCCAAAGTAATAATTCTAAATCTGTTGTTTTGACCTCTAAGCCAAATTTCTGCATTACATGCCATGGGCTCAGATAAAACAGTACATTTTTTTCCTGCCAACTGAACCCTGTAATGTATGCACAGCTCTGTTCAACAAATTGCTCTATCATTTATCTCTGAACATGTGTATTGGGAAGCAGAGGGTGGAGGAAATTTGGTACTATGAGGTATCACTCCCCCCCACAACCCCTTGCTCCTTAGACCTTCTTGGTTTTCCCTGTCAGAGAAACCAATACACATTTGGACACAAATCCAACTACAAGCAAAATTAGAAATCCTCCCTAAAATGAAAACAGCAGGACAGTGGTTATAAATATCTGGAGGACAATATGCTTTACCTTAATAGGTAATTTTGTATATTTTATTTATTGGAGTAGAGGCTAGTCAGTGTTCCATCTGAGCAGAAATTTTAGGACTGAAATCATGAGCAACCTTGACTTCTCAAAGTCAAGTTTGTCCTGGATGGTGTCCAAGATGAACTCCACTTGACCTTAAAAGCACTACTTACTTTTTAGCTAGAAACCAGAGTTTCCGCCAGACAGGCAACACTGTCCAAACAAATATTTATTTTTCTGGCAGATAAAATGGTCTCATCACATCTACTGCAGCGACACAGACGACAGAAAACCTGCAGAGAGGCATGTGTTCTCCCTGGGTGAACGACAGAGCTGTGTGTCCTTTGTGCCCACAGCAGCTGATGGTTTGTGGGACTGGGAAAATTACTTCAGTCTGCAAAAGGGGGGATTCCCCTCGGATACATTTCCTCCCTGAGCGCAGGGCAGGACGGCATGTACCACCCCAGGCATCATGAGTCAAGCAGCCACAGTGCAGAGGGGCTTGATGAATCAGAACCAGCCAGGCAGCAAAGCCCTGTAGCAACGGGGGCAGTGCAGGAAACTACCCCCAGCTCTGGACCGATTCTTGCAAGCCTTGCTGCCCATAGAGGTGTGTGCACATGAGGCAAACACCACTACTGTGGGGGCCTCCCTCCGGTGACACTCTTCTGAGAGTGCTGGGAATGCCACGCCACCACATACCCTCCCCTCCATCCATCCATGTCACCCTGCTGGCTACCGCTGTTTCCATCTTGGTACAGACACTGCCACAATGGGAAGGTGGTTGCTGGTTGCTCTCCTGCACATAACAAGCTGAATTAGGCTCTATCTTATCGTCCCATGACTTCCATTCCCCTTTTTTATTTTGTATTGGAATACAGTATTTTCTACTCAGAGAAATATTATTATTGCTCCAGGTTCCCCAACCTTTTTTTCCCCTCCCCACCATCTTCCCTAGCTTTATTTTTTAATTCTACTTTCCATTTGAAACCCTTTGTCCCAACACATCTACTCAGCACATTTCTCAATTACAGCCTAGGTAAGAGAGAAAATGGACTTCGCTTTGCTAACCTGAGCTTCTTTCCACCTTTCTACATCTCACCTGACATCCACACCTTTTTGTCTTGCACTGGAAACCTTTTGGAAAGGGCTGACTTTTAGGATAAGCAGGAAATAGCTGTGCTTTCAACCCACCTCATTAGAAATGGGATTAAGCTAATTTTTAACCAAATACAGACAAACATAAACAGAAGTAACCATGGATACCTCTGCAATCACAAGTACCTTTCTAACACTGGTCTCCAAATAAAGATTGTAAAATTCATTCTAAAAGGATTGAAAGAGTTTCTTTCTAAACCACCAGTTGCACAGTAGTAATTTTAGAAATTTAAGACAGCTCGAACCTGCTGCTGGATTATTTTTAACAAGAGCTTTGGGTACAAGGGCAGCTCAGAGGCGTCCCAGCCATAGAGGGTGAGAGGTCCCTGAAGCAAAGCCCTGGTTGCAGCCAGGAATCCTCTCCATGGCAGGAGATTAATGAATTAAGTTTTAATTAATTTATAAGAGAGGACAGAAGAGTGAGATGCTGACTTCCGAGCCTTTAGGAAACTGCCACTACACGCAGAGACCACTTTTTCAATTTTTGGCTGGATGATGGTGAAGTGCTATACTGAAAACATAGGTGAGGCAGGGCAGCTGGTGTTGGACAGCTGAGCACAGTTCAAGGTTCAGCTATTATTAAAAAGCATACACATCTTTCTATATTTATTCCCACTTTAGAGCTCCAAATAAAACACATGCAGTCCTGATGAGTTTACAACTCTAAATACAACCCAGGAGAAAAACCCTAAGCCTCATCTGGGAAAACCAAACTCATATATACAAAAGCAGCAGAAGATTATTTTTTTTTCTGCCACCACATATACAGATACATTTCTAAAAATACGCTACTAGAGCTGGAGTTAAACATAATGAAACAGAAAAAACACTGTCTTACAAACACAGCCACGATTTAAAATCAGGTGGCCTGTTCCTAACCCCAGCTCCATTACAGACTTCACTGAAAAGCCGCTCAGGAGGATCCACACATTGCAGCATGCTGTATGCTCCAGCAAGCTTCACACGGGGGTCTGACAAGCAGCAGGGAGGTCAGGAGGGCCACCTGAACTATTTACTCTGTTTCTTGGGTAGATTTCACAGGGCCCATCATCGCTGCTCCCAGCTCTGATACCTCTGCACAATAACCAGTTCCACCGGCCTTCCCTGGGGTCCTCAGACTGAAAGGCCAGAGTGGTTGTGAAGAACCCTCTATGTGCTAGCTAAGGCATATTCACTGCCACTTTGAAAAAATACTCATGTAAAAAAAAAAAATGTGGTTATAACTGAGAGGCAGAGGAATGAAAACAACCATCCCCCATATCAGAAGGCAGAAGCCTGGCACAATCCAAAATATTTTTTCTACGTGCCTCGCAACAACCTGTTCAAAAACAAACAGCAACCACCGCCAACACCAAAACAAACAGCTGTGGCAGACTCCATGTGGCACGTAATTCAATACCCACCTTCTTTTTTCCCCCCTCTTTACACCAGAAAAATGTTAAGCCCGAAGAGTTAGCTCCAGGGCCTGGCCCCGTGGCAGTACCCCCTGGTACTCACTGCAGGCTCCGCAGGTGAAGCAGCTGTCATGGTAGAGGTTGCCCATGGCCTGGCAAGCCTGGTTTGCTCCATACACCCCTTTGCTGCACTTCACACAGGTGCCTGAAAGAGAGAACAGGGAGACAGAGGTCAGAAGTGGGACCCAAGGGGGCATCTGGGGTCACTGGTTGGGTGACAACACATGTAGTTCACCGTGGTGGCTTGACAGCTTAGGACCATGTGGTTCACTGAAGCCACAAGATGCAGGAGACACCAGTGGTACCTGCCCTGAGAGACACTGTTAACAGTGGTCACGACAGTCATCAAACCTCCACGGCGTAAGACTCTTGCAAAAAAATAAACGGCACAAGAACAGCCCTGTCTGGCTACAGTGAAATCTCCTTCCTTCTCCCATCAACCTTTGTACACATCTAACCTTGTTTAAGGACCCTCACAAAAGCCTGGGTATTAGTAAGTGGTGCTCAGAGCTGTTCACAGACCAAGAGTTTCTGTTACTTATTGTATAAGATAAGCTTGATGGTTGCAACTGATGTGAGGAAAACACACCTCTTCACGTAGCTCCCCCAGTCGTGTCTGCTGAAGGGTCTACAGAAACAGAGCTGGACTACATGACACCTCTCTTCCCTCTGTCAGTCACACAGGTGCTATCTACAAACCACCCGTCTGCAGACATTCCTCTCGTCTCCGGCAGGACAAGGCAAGAAAAAAGTCAGTTTCAAGGAGAGGATACCTGCTGGTGGCAGCAGCAGAGCAGGGCTGACTCTCAGGTGGCCAGTGGGGTGAGGGAGAGCCAAGGAAAGCACAGTCAATCAACTTCTGGCTATAAACTGTCCCAAGTGCAAGCTCAAGCTGTTCTTCCCACTCAGGCTTCCCTGCCACCACCATTACCTAAAGACCAGAGTTAGCTCTGGAGCTCCAGAGGAGGGAGATGACTGTGCTCAGCTCAGCTTCTTCCTGGCACCTTTCCACTAGCACCCACCCTGGGTGTGGGGCTACAGCCCAAAACTCAAGCTGGGCAGAGAGTATAGGATGAGGATTTCCACCTCACGAGGAAGCCTCTGGGACACTCCAGGCCTACCTGGAGGGGCTGGGAATAGAAGCAGTGGAGCAGATGCGCACAGGGGATGGTGGAGAGGGACTGCAGGGAGAAGACTTTAGCACTGCAGGTTTGCAGAGGTTGTTATGTGCTCACCTGGGACTTCTCAAATCTCACCGCAGTTCCACGTGAAACTATTTTGATAACGGAGTAAGAAGCAACAACTTTCATGCCCCCTATGCAGGAAGGATCTGCTCCCTCCACCTTGCAAGGAGAAATGCAGTAAGGGCACCCAAAACCACTAATTTGCCCGAGAGGCAAAGTCAATTACCAAGGAAAATGACATATCAAGCCCACTTACTGACTTCAGCATCAACCCGTGATTGTGATAGATCATTTTTAGAGCAGCATCACCCTTTAACTGCACCTAAACAAGAAACGTTAATTTGTGTTCAAGCAAATAAACACTGATCTACCCAAAAGGGGCAGTGTGAAGGAAAAACAGATGATGTGTTTCTGTCTCTGGTCCATGACAACTCTGATGTGACTTCACCTCTCGGTCTCTCCTTCCACTGCTGACTCTTAAACTCCCTGGGACAAGGGACTGTTGGTCACATCTTGCTCCTACTGGCCCAAGAGGAGGGACAGCATCATCTTGCTGCAGATCCTTAGTTATGCTGTGGTTAATAAAACATGGCTTCTTTTGGGGCACCACAAGCTCCAGAGTAATTGGAAAGGTCTGGAGAAAGTCAGGAAGAAACCCAACATGCTTACGACACTGCTGCAAAGTAACTCCCAACTCTGCCAGCACCACGCTGGCACTCCCAGGGTGAGTAACAATTTCTTCCTGCATCCAACAGCCATGGCCATCAGTTTTCACACTCCAGGGATGAAAACACTCAGGAGTCCTTTGCAGTAGCATACACACGGCTGCTGGAAAGCAGACACTTTATTCTCCTCCATTTTCCCCGAGCAGACCTGGCTCTCTGTGGTGCAGCTGCCTGTGTGCATTCAACCAGCACGCTGAAAGCTGTCCTAGCGCTCTGCCAAGCCCCACTGCACTCGGAGCCAGAGTCCAAACTGACACAAACCTGGACAGAAGGCTGCAGAGAATAATTAGTTACTTTGTTTTGTCCAAATCCAACCCTAACTGAAACGCTACCTTGGCTGCGGGCCCACCCCAGTACACAGACTGGCACCGAGTGAGCAAAACTTGCTAGTTCTTTTTGAACCAAGCAGGTTTATCTCATTTATTGAAAGAAACATTTTAAGAAAGCAAAAGAAAAATCATGCAGGCACTAAAGAAAGATTAAAAAATAAAAAAAAAGGCAAGGTAAAGATAAGAAAATTTGCCTCTTCAAATGGATGTGCTCTCCCAGCAATGCACACATTCAGCAGCAGCCTGAGTTTTTGTGCAATGATCTGACACAAGAACTAAAGACTCAGAAACTCTCTCTTAACTACAGCAATGCTGAGCGCAAAGTTTCGGGACCAGAAAACCAGCCAATTTTCCATGACACCCACCAAGCTTTCCACAGAGCCAGTGTATTTATTGCAGTGCAAGTGCTGCATTTTCCCCTTCTCCGTGCCAATGAGTGGCTGCTCCAGAAAAATTCACCAGCGTGCTCCTATTTCCTCCTTTCCACAAAGCACCCGGGTGACATGGCTATGGATGAGCAGCGAGAAGAAGCAGGAGGCAGAAGGCACAGCGCCCAGTAAAGATGTTGGCAGTCATAAGCCACTACGAAATACGCTAATGCAAACCCCCTGGAGGGCAGAAATTGCCTCTGCTGTCTCCTGTCCATCCCATTAAGCTTCAGAACCTAGGCACTGCCTCTGTGGGTTCCCCAGTGGGATAGATGACAGTCTGGCCAGGCTCCCACATCCATACCAGAACCTTCCTCCACCTCTCAACCCTACACCAACCCCATCACCCTTCCTCCTTCCTTTCGGTACGTACTCCATTTCATACCCTGATTAACTCTTTTGCCCACTTCTTTAAAAATTTAGGCCCCTAAAACATGGGAAATAAAGTAACACAAAGAAAGGGCTTTTAAAATAAATCGACAATGTTGTCTGTAAAAACTATAATGTGATAAATTGCTCAACTATGTAGTAACCAGCCATGCTATAAATATTCATGCATGTCCTGTGCCAAGGCTGACAATTGAAAAATGGCATTATGGCACATCTGTATCTAGTTTATGTTCTTGCATGTATCTGCTAAATCTTATTTGAAAGCCTATTAAATCTCAGTAGCAAGTGGAATTACTCTATAAAGAAGTTTTTGCTTTTTCCAAATACAATATTCTAAAGTATTTTATGCAACATACTTGAGCCTTCATCTCTGATTCTCAGCACACCTCTCTGAAAATGCAAAAAAAAAAAAAGTTGATTTTTATCGACTTTTCATTTCCTTTTGCCTTTTTTTACCATTCACTCCTGCTGTCACAATGATCCCTTTTTTTGGCTTAGGCTCTGCAAGGGAAAAGCAGTACCTGTTGCTGACGGCAGCCAGTCGCTGAGCTCAGCAACACGTGTGTGAAGCCAGCCTGATGGAAGGCGGCGCAACAGGGGCCACCTCCAACCCCATCCCACTGCAAAACAAGCTCTGTGCCCTGCTCCACGCCAGCTCCAGCAACTATTTCCCGAAACAGTGCTGAGTGTGCTTTCTGCTAGCCAGGGCGTAGTGTTAAAATGTCAGCAGCATCAGTCCAGCCCCACATGCCACCAACACTAGTCAGCAATTCTGGGTAATTTTCTTGGCATGGAGCAGCTTTTAGCAGGAACTTCTGTCCTCAGCTCGAAGCAGAGCGATCCTGAGTAGCCACAGCTTAGCAAGATGCCCGATTCCTGTGCTCGATAACTTTGCCACACATAACAGGAGTTCATGCAAGCGTCGATTTGAGCAGATATGCCCTCTGAAATTACAGGTTTGAACCTTAGACGACGTTATTAAGAAGAAATGAAAGGTTTCTCTTTTACCACCAGGATGACAAACCCAGAGCACCACACATGCACTGCACCAGTAGATTCATGCCCGAGTACACGAGCAGAATGGTAGCCAGATCTGGAAAGGGAAAGGGATGGAAACTGCTGATTTCGGTTCAATTTCTGCCGGCAGGGCAGCCGGGCCCCGGACAACAAAGAAATCTCTGTTCCCTTTTGCATCATGCGGCAAGCAACCGCCCGCGCTGCAGCTGAGTGTCTGAACAAAGGGACCTTTGGGGCAGAGCTGGGACCGAAAACATGCCCTGTAAGCCACTTCCCGGCACTTGCCATGCTCCATCTCTGCACTGCAAACCAGGAGGGCTGACACCAGGAACAGCCTCGGCTCACGTGACCAAACAGGTTTGATGCAGACCTCAAGGGCTGTCAGAAATGAAAGTGAACCTGGTGCTCAGTCTGAAATGTCAGTCCCACCCTCAAAGTTCAACAAGCGCATTTCCATTTACCACCAGACCCTAAGATGCTGGAGAAATTTTTTCCTCCAAGTGTTGCTATTTCACACTCAACAAAAGGAGCTCAGTTACTTACTATATCCCACTCACTAAAAATTCAACATAAGCCATGATGAACAGCAGCATTTTCTGGGGCTTGTTGGTAGGATTTATTTCCACATGCCAGACAACATCGATCTACAAACCAAGAACACAGCTGTGGGTTTTTCCAGCAGCACCCCTCTTCTTTTCAGCAGCATCCTCTTCTCAGCAACACCCAGTACATCCCAGCTTTCCTACGCTCCTGGTTGGGTTTGCTAAGGCTGCTGCTTAATTTTGAATGGCCAAATGCAATGGTGTGCTGCTCCCATGGTGAGATTTCCTTGCCATGTCAATTTGGTCCCAGATAAGAGGAATGCAGCAGCAGGATGATTGTGGTGGTGTGGGTTTGCATACGTGGCTAATCCAGAAACAGCACTTGGAAGAGTAAGTCTGTCCTACCCCTTACACATACTCCATGCGAGCCCCATTTCCACAATCAGATTGACTCTTCTCCAACAGATGTAACTGCCTTTTCCCCCTTCCTTACAGAAGACTGGATTTATACTGAAGAACCTGCCAGAGACTCTGCACACAAATACCTCTGGTATCACCATTCCCATCTGTCCACAGCTAATCCAGTAGACTCAGAAGCTGTGCTTTTCTAGGGTCCTCCCCATTAGGATGCTGCTCCAACACTCTGACAGGGAGGACTCTGTGAAGACACAGCTTCTGCATTTCCAGCCTATCTACTTACCCCAGGAGAACCAAACCCTCCACTTGTACACACGTTTCAAAGACAGCTGAGAAAAACCTTCACCCTGTCATACACAGTGTGATGCTCAGTTCTGGTTTTACTTCAGAATTTATCCAGAACCTGAACTCACCTCCCCATGGCTCACCATAACCAAGTAATTTCTGCATCAAATTCTAAGTTACACACATTGCATGCCTTGCTAAGCTGTTATCCACTGCTGTGCCATCGCTCTTGCTGGAGAGGTGATTTCAAGGGGATCTTGAGGCCCGGGTGAGATGAAGTGCGTGGAAAACCTGGCAGTTTGGTTCTGTTCACTACTGTGAACAGTGGTAGCAAAGATGCACAAATACTCTCTGCCCAAAGAACCACAGAGTTGGTAAACACAATTTTTCTGTACCTTTTCTCATGCCATGTTCTTGACCCCAGACCTTGCTGCAGACCTTCATGTACACACTGCCAGCGAAGGACGAAAATGCCATCGAACTCACGTCAGTGACATTTTAAGTACCTTACAGTGCCATCAGAGATTATGATAACTCCAGTGCCACATGAATGAGGCTCCTTATTCCTTCCAATTCCCACTGCCACAGAATCCTGGTTGAAAGACTGACTGCTCCTCTGCCTCAGCTTCTTCCTTTTTCTTTCCTTCTGATATATTTTTCCTTAGCTTGCAAACTCAGCTGAGCTCCCCAGAGGAAGGGAGGAGAAGTGCATACTGCTGTAATCTTGAAGAACCATATTCCAGGCCAATCCTTATTTGCTTGGTTCCTTGCAGGGAGATAAGCTTTGCAATCCGCACACACCCACTAGCCCAAGCGCCGCGATCCTTTCAGCTTTCCTTGTTCCACCAGGAAACTTTCCTTGTCCTCACCCTGCCTATCCCCCTCCTCTCTGCTGCAGGCAGGCATCTCCTCTCAGCTTTGGTATTCTCCCAGGAGCAGGTAGCGAAGGATGCCTCTGCTCATTCCTGGTGGAAATGATGCCTTTATCATCGCCCATTACATACAAAAGAAACTCAGAGGAACCTTCATTTTAACCAGAAAATTCTCCACTTGCCAGCCCTGAAATGCCCTGGTTGCTGCTGAAGCATCCTGGTTGCAGCACCACCAGCAGGGTTCCATAAAGTCCATGGGTGTGTTCAGCCCTAAAGTTAAATGAGCTGCGGTTTCAGCAGTGGTGAAACACAGTGACTGTGCACAACACTCTGAAAGAGCACTGCTGGCCTTTGAGCTGCCCACACCCATTCAAAGGTGCTGGGGCTCCAGGTCTCCACAGGGTTGAGTGATGCAGCTACTGCTCTGCTTCTGCCAAGGCAAAAAAAACAATCTGCAGACTTTGCTGTGAGACCTTCTGTGCCCGACTGTTTGGAAGCATCCCAGTTTTTCACTCCAAAACAAGATGCCCAGGGCCCTCCTAAGAAACACCCACAGCTTATCAGTTCTGCTCTAAGTACCAAGGAAGCCAGAATTCAACACCTAACAAACACTTATAACAAGAAAAAATGTTTTTTAAAAGAGTTCTTGGTAAGGGTGTAGATAATCCCCCATCAGGTGGAGATTTCCATCTCGCCATATGAAATAAGCACCGGTCAAAATGCCATGCAACACGTTACGCCTCTAAAAGCACCCATCTGTGCCTGCAGACCAAGGAACTATGTGGTGCCATGGGATCTGCTGAAACAGTCAAACCTCCTTGCAGACCCCAGCACAGCTCAGCCAGGCCTCTCCTCTAACAAGGAACTTCCAGGCAGTGCAGGCAGATGCGTGGTTTGGTTGTGCACCTGTCTGGCTCTCACCCGAAAACTCATGCAGCACCAGTCCTTATGGTAATGCTTCACTTAACTAAACATCTGGATGGTGCCTAGTGCAGCCGCTGCAACTCTGCCATTCACTCATTTCAGTAATCTTCCATTTCGCCAAGGGAAGATGAAGGCAGGTTCACCCAAAGTAACACCATGGAAAATCAGTGGGATTCAGGCACCTCACTCCTCTATGGTCCCTGAAAACAGCACACCAAAAAAAAAACTGAATAAATCCTAAGCTGGCTTCCAGCAACACCTCCTGGGGACACGGGGCCCCTTCCCTGCATGGGAACCAGCCCCTCCAGGGAGCAACTTCAGGTTTTCCCTCCCCAAGCTTAAGACCTGGATGATACCTGAGACTCCCTATGTACTCCTTGACAGCCCACATAAATCAAGTCAGCACTTCAAAAGCCCTCTTGGGGAACTCAAATTCCTCCAGAGACACGTGAAGCCTATGCAGCTCACACATAGGTCACTATTTAAAAAAAAAAAAAAAAAAGAAAGAGAATTCTTGGCTTTGTTTGCTTCTTTCCTTTCACTTATTACACATACTCTGAGCAGCCAAAAAGCATTTTGCACAGCAAGCTGGTGCTGACACACAACCAGGCTATTTCTCCTCAGTGGAGCATCCTACCTGTATAATGCCTAGCCCCTGGCTTATCCTTTCCTAGGCTTTCATTTACAAACACACATTTTAACATAGTGAAGGAAAAAGCAGCGCCCTTACTGTGATCAGAGTCAATTGTTCATTATAAATATCTGGTTCTGACTGAGACAGACTAAAGGACTGTATGTTAACACAGCAGACAATCTCATCTTCAAAAAAATCTCCTTGTTACAAAAGCAGCACACAAAATCAGGAGAACTGAAAACGTTTTTGATAAAATTGCATTTTTCATTTGCACTTCAGTCCTAGTTTAATTTCCTGGCTCCAGTGTACTGCAAAGCTGCTGCAACAGACTTCCCTTCACTGGGGGAAAATTCTGCAACAAAACAAACTATTGATCCTTTTTATCACTATTACATAAAAGTATTTATTTTCCATCCTAAAGTTGCTTGCTTGAGGGTAGGGCATAGCAAAAACAGAGTCAGAAGGCCAGCTGGGCCCTTTATTCCTACAGAGGAAGTAAGGTAACTGCAAAAAATGAAAATAAAAGTGAGAAAGAGAGTGGGAGGAGGAGGCTCAGAATTAAAATACCTCAGTACTTGCCCCTTCCTGTTCCTTGGTCCTCTGCAGGGCAGATCTGCTGAGCCATCCCCCACAGAGCTGTGGCTCCACAAAACTTTATTTCTTCCTCTGCCATGACTGCATCGTTTCTTTTTTTTCCTCTCCCTCTTTTCCTTCCCAAATTTCTCAGACACTACATTCTGGTGCAAAAACCTCCTGCCAGCAGGATGCCAAAATACCTCACAGCCTCCATCCCTCCTCCCTCCCTAGGGCTCACGGGTACCTCAGCTGCCTGACCAGCCGGACTCTCTGTGCTGCCAGAATTACTCCTGCTTCACTATAAACTGCCCATAGGACAAAAGCCTCTTTTTGCCTCTAACCCTTATTTTGTGGCAAAAATGTAAAAATAATATAACCACTGACCGGGCTCCCCTGCTTCCTCACCCAATCCCCATGCACATTTTGGATGAGGTACGATCCAGATGGTTTACTTGCACCGTGAAGAGAAGACACACGCAGCAGGCTTTGTTGAGAGAACCCTGACACGTCTCCAGCGGACCTGAACGCCACTACCTCCAGAAAACCATTCCCACTTTTGAGCACCGCTTCTCACAAGACTGCTGTCCCAACCCCATCTCCTCTTTGTCCCGGTATTCAGTTGTCCCACTGCCCCAAGGCTCCTTGAGCCCATTCAAACCGCGCGCTGTCCGCACGGAACGGAAAGTGCCAAAACACGTTTCCAGGCCAAAACACTCTAAGTACAGCAACTCAACACATCACTTTTCTGCGACAGGAAAAAATCTGTGCCTGCCCTGCCACGGGGCTGAATCCACTCTCAGATACTAAATAAATAACCCCAGCACAACCCTCTGTGGGCAAGGACTGCCGCCTGATGCCAAGAGACACATTTTGTTACGCAATTTGCAGCTGGGCACTCGGTGGGCCCTCCAGCTACATCCCCAAAGTTTGGTGTGAAGCCCTTGTGTGGCTCAGACTACTGCTGAGCCACCCAGTGATCCCACTGGACAGAATCCTGTGTAACAGCCCCTGTGCAGCCTGAGGTACAGACCCTTCCTGGGCACCAAGATGGAGAGTTTAATCCGTCCCTGCTTCTACTTCTGTGACTGGCAATCTAAAACCATGAGGAAAATTCATACACTAGACCTGCTCCTGTTGTTTGTTGAGCTAACTGTGCAGTTCTTAGCCTTCCCAGCAACTCTGGATTTCCCTCTCCCAAAGGCTGAACTATTTTATCTTCTTGTAAAGTGGCACAGAAGGAAAGGAAACACTGAATTTGCCCCTCACCTTCTGCCATCCTGGCAGGACATTTAATATTTTAACCAGGAGACCCTCGCAGGTAAGTGGTCCCTTTTCACTGCCAAGTGCCAGCGATAACCTCTGGTGGTGGTGTGGACTCCTCGTAAACCCAAGAAATTAGGGAAGAACATGCCACCACCTGTTTTTCTGCCATTTTCAGGATGCACCCGTCCTTTCAGTGCTGATGGGAACAAGTTGCCAATCCTGGCAACTTCGGGAAACCATGACTCTTCCCATCCCCAAGCAACCCCTCTTGAAGAGATCCCCTAAGCATACAGGGCCGTGGCCACCTCAGTGAGTGGGTGGGTGCCACCAAGCCTCCCCTGAGCTCTGTGCCCTTCTCCACGACTGCAGCGCGCACAGGCACAGCTCTTCCGCAGGCTGGATGGCTGTCTTCCTGCCCACACGTGCTCTGGCCACATCCTTTTAATACATGGAGAACCAGGAGTAACTGTCAAGAAAAGTTAAGTGCCTCCCTGCTGGCAATGAAGGGCACTTCAAAATATAGCTGCTCTAGCTTCTTTCTAGCACTGTCCTTCCCCAAAGCTGCTAAACTACCTTTGCTTTAAAATTAAAGAGTTAGGATTAAAGAGAAAGGTGTCACAGGAGGAAGAGCTTCCAGTCCCTGTCATAAATAACAGTTAAATAACAAACCCTCCCTCTGGGCAACTGAAAGAGCACAACCAAGCAGAGGTACAGGCAAATGGCAATCCTGCGGGTCCAAACCGTGCAGCGACACTTTGCAATGACCCCTCCTCCTGCCAACAGGTGTTCTGCCTCCTTACCAAAGTAATCGGCCTTTGGCCGAGCATCCATCTCCTGCTCCAGGCGCTGGGTCAGTGCCTCCAGCTTCAGCTCGGCTGCCGACGGCCCCTGCTCTGGCTGTGGAAGAAGGGTCTGGCAGGGCAGCTTCACCTTTGCTGCGCTGGAGCCATCCAGGTGCCCGGAGTCTGACCGTGGCCCGCTCACTCCCTCCGGACAAAGCGGCTGTGGAGCATTTGGAGCCGCCAGCCCCCGCGAGGCCAGGCGTGAGGAGCCCGGCTCTGGGTTCACGCCGCTGCCATTGGGCTTGTGATTCTGCCCGTGGGCCACGAAGTGGCCCCCTGGGCTGGGGTAGGCAGCGGAGTGCTGGTAGTCCGCGCTGGGGGCAGCGGGTGCGGAGCTTGGCGGGTAGGGCAGCGAGACACCCTGGTACCACAGCTGCTTGCCGTCTCCTCCGGCTTTGGGACCACAGGGCTCAGCGGGGCATGAAAACCCCCGGGCGGGCTGCACCGAGGGCGTCGAGAAGGACGAAGACCGCGGCTGTGGCACGGCCTCCTCTGGCCCTGCCGAGGGTGCCGGGGCGGTGCGGGCGTTCGAGAAGGAGGAGGATCTCTGCCCGGCTGGGGTCGGGTCACGGCCCCCAGCACCTCTCCGGCCCTCGCCGCCGTTCTGCTGCCCGGGGCTCCCGGGCTGCTGCTCCCCGCGCCCCGCGCCAGGCTGCGAGCACCCCGCTCTGGGCATCCTGTCGGGCTCCGCTTCCCAGCCCCGGCGCCCGGCCTGGCTCCCGGCGGCCTCGGCACGTGTCCCGCTCTCTCCGAAGCCGCGCTCCCCTCCCTCGTGGGGCCTCGCCCGGGGCCCCTCGGCGGCGGGGGGTGGCTTGGCCCCCCGCGGCACCGGCGGGCTGGGCCGGGCGGCGTGGAAGGCGGCAGCCCCTCCGTTCATCGCGGCCATCAGCATCTCCTCCTGCTGCTGCTGCTGCTGCTGCTGGAGGTGGATCTTGGCCATCTTCGTGGCGAAGACCCGCCTGGTCTCCTCGAACTCGGGGTTGTTGCCGGCAGCTTTGTCCACCCGAAAGAGACCGTCCTTGGAGGCCTCGTACATGTTGAGGTCCTCGATGAACTTGCTGGCTTCCAGACCCAGGTCGTCGTACTTATCCATCCTGCCTGGCTTAGTGGGGCGACCCCCGCCTACCTCCTCGTTCTCCTCCTGCTGCTCCCGTTTCCCGCCGGGATCGGGGCAATGCCGGCGGCGGCGCCCACTCCGTCCCGCCGCGCTCCCGCCGCGCCCGTCCCCGCGTGGGTGTGGCCGTGGGCGGGGCAAAGAGGAGGGCTCATCACGCCACGCCCTCGGACCCGCCTCCTGGCCACGCCCCTCCCTCCGCGCGCGCTCGTCCCAGCTCCGTGGGGGCCGCGCGTGCGGGAGATCCAAGGGCGTCACGCGCGGCTCCAAAGACGTCAGAGCGTGTCAGATCACGCTTGGGAAGGGGCCGGGTGAGGCAGCAGAGCTGGGAAGGGGGCTTGGAAACCCGTGCACGCCGTGGTTAAAGTCACACAGGTGACCTCGTCCCCCCCCCCCTATAGATAATATTCCTTTTCTCACCCTGCCAGCCCCGAAACCCTCCTGGAAATAATTTGTAAAAAGTCACAGCTGCCCGTCGTGAGGGAAACCAGCACCGCCCCCCATGAAAAACTGTGAGGAAAATCTCCGTAACTGTTGGAGCAATTAGTCTGTACAGTAGGAAATTGTATGAATTTTCTTAATATAGATACACATTCTGTGCTGGATAGTCATGCCTAAGTGAGCACGCCTGAAGGACCTCGGATCGTTGCAAGGAGGACAGCCCCTAACCTGAAGAATAAAGGATACCCCTGGATGCCCAAGGTAACATTGGCATCCCAGCTCTGCTAACGCCTTTGGGAACCTCCCCACCCTATTATCCAGCATCATAGACATGTATCTGCAGCAAGACCAACTCCAGGGACATTAAGTCAGGAAAGAAGCAGATGGATCATGACGTCATAAATTTATAGTAGCTTTGCAATACAGTGGCCTGTGTGTGTTACTTAGGGATGGGTCAAATCATGTTGTTTGAATGCTTGAAGGTATAGGAACAGGGTGTAAAAGTGCATTCGGGGTGCCCCAACGTGATCGGACACCTCAGGCACATGATTAAAGACTTACCCTTGTGATTCTGCACTTTGCATCTCAGGCTCCCTCCTCCGTCAGCATGGGCCAATTGCAAAATTTCCATGGTAAAACACAAGCTGGGGATGCCCAGAGGTCAGGGGAGGAGGGGGCTACAATGGGAACTTCTAGGCTTGGGAGAGATGTGTGTAGGGAGCTGTGGTACCTCCAAGTAAATTTACTAGTGCAGTTGATCCTACGGGCCCAGGCACGTGTCCTGCGTTCCCAGAACTTATTTTTGTAATTCTCCCCCAGGCTCCAGGAGGTAGGGCCAAATGTTAAGGAATGTGGAAATTCGCTGCCTTTAATAATTGTGAATTGGGCTGTGAGCAAAACATGTCAGGGGAAAAAAAAAAATCTTCTCCCCTCTTTAGCAGTTTCCTTACAAAAGCACTCCTGAGTGACTGAGGCCAAATCTAAAATATCCTGACTCGTCCAGTGAGTTTTGGCCCAATGTGCTTAAAAATCATGGCATTGTGAGCCCCTGGAAAAGGTGCCTGTCTTCTTTCAAAGCAACCTCTGAATTGGTTTGGTGCCTCCAAAGAGGATCCGTGCTGGACCGAGGGGCAGGAGGCTTGTCCCTGCAGCAACAGCTTGAGGCTGGAGCTTGAGCTGGTAGGCTGATAAACTTTGGACTCACAAAAGTTAGCCCGGCCACAGCACCAGGTTAGATAAGCGGGTTTATGGTTCCTAGGAAAGAGAGACAGGTGGCTAGCAACCCCAGCACAGGGCAAAGCACAGCAGTGGCGCTCCCCCACTCCCCAGGACCTGGAGAAGAGGGATCTTAGCAAATGCTGCCATTAATCATAGCCTGACACTTTTTTAAAGGATTTATGGTGTTGGGGCTTTTCACAAGATCGGGGAAATGTCCCAACTGTCAAGAAATCCCATCTATCAAACTTTTCCAAGCCTTCCTCTGCCCTGGGGGTGAGGGAAGGAGGGGTGTCACAGCTCCCTTAGGCTGATCCCAACAAGCTCTGTTTCACTTTGGGAGAAGCTGGAGGCTAAATGTTGCCTTGCACAAGCCCTGACAGCTCAGGAGGGTTCAACCTCCATCTGGACGTCTGTCATGCAAAGAACAGCAAGCCCCTGCCTGTGGCAGGGCCCTTTAGACCGGAGTGGAAAGGGTTTGCCTCCCATTTTTGTGGCTGGGGGAGGCCACAGTGGCCCCCAGCAGCTGTTTCATGCCAGGCAGGTGTAGGGTCGAGCCACCAGCTCACTCTCACCAAGAGTGAGAGTGCGGGACTTGACCAAAACCATCGAGTTCGAGGTTAAGCTCAGCTGGGGCAGTGAAAGCCAAAACAGTTTCAGTGTCTGAAGAGCATCCTCGGAAAGGTCTAGTTCAGGTCTGGTTTTGCAACATCCTGGGCTGATGAGGAGAACCACAGAAAGGGGCTGAGGTGTGGGATGCCGCCTCCCTGGCTTCAGGCTGCTTTTGGAGACCAGCTTAGCTGAGATGGTCTGTTTTCAGTATGGCTGCTTTCATTTGAAATGGGGAGGGTCCAAAGCTAAAACAATAGGCAACAAAGTTGGTACTGAGCCATGGGTTGCTTGAGTCAATATTTGTATGGAGAATGACAGAAAGGAAACAGAGCAGCAGGTAGATAAGGATGGGAGTGTGAGCACTTTACTCACCGGAGAAATCTGCGACCTTAGTGGACAAAGAGCAATTGAAAAGGAAATTACACATCGCTCTCGCACCTTCTCGCATCTTTCTCACCAAAGGATGTAAAGTTAATCAAGGGGAGGCACAGTGTGATCCAGTACATCAGAGACTCAGACTTGTGTGTCTGTTGGAGTTTTTTTCTTCAAACACACAGAGATGAGGCTCTTCATCCCTCTAGGAAAAAAACCTTTGGTGTAACAGAAGTGTTTGGGAATAGACGTCTCTGTTTTCAGCTTTCAACAAACAAACCAAGGAAGAATCTGTAACTTCCCCTAGATCGGGGGGTTTTTCTCTGACTTTCTTTTTTAAGGGTCACGCATGCATTTTGTGCTATTACTTTTTATCTGACATCTGTAAGTCCTTTTCCAGCCCGACCCACAGGAGTTCACCACCTTGGGGCGGGAAGGAGCGGGGGGAAGCAGCCTTCTTGCCAAACAGCCGCTCTGGATGCTGCTGACCTTCACCAGCTATGTAAAGTACATTTCCTTCCTATGCCAGAGGATCAAATCAGCTGTCTGCAGAACAATGCTTGTGCGGACGACGTGGAAGAGGCTGCAGAAGCCCTTCGCACAGGGAACCGTCGCGCTGGGCTTGGCCTCCTTCCAGGCTCCTCATGCATGAGCAGACACTTTGATGGCAAGCGCCTTCGAAGGGGGATCGGAGCCAAGCAACTCAAAGGCATTTTGGTGTTGAATTCGCAACGCTTTCAGTGAACGTTAGGCAGCAAAATACCTTTGAAGTTTCATGCTCAGATTTATTCTTTCTGTGAGATTTGGGCCAGAGCTATTCCCGAGTGAGCGGATGATTAACTTGAACTTTCTACTAGACTGGAGATGTAATACTACACTGACTTGCAGACCCTTCTGCTGCGATTAGATATGGTCCCGCATTTTTATAGTTCCTGTGACTTTTACAGCCCATGCCTATTAAGAAATTAAGGGGTCTGTGATTGCTGTTGTAGCACAGGACCAAAATCTACATGCCAATTTGAATCGACTTATTCTAAACTCTATCCCCTGAAGGAAAAAAAAAACACACATTGCTCATTTAATCTGTTTTTGTTCCTGTGGGCAAGGCTTACACACTGCATTTACTCATGCAAAATAACGCTGACAGCTTGTAACTCAGTCCCACTCCACGTGGCAATCGCAGCTGCCCGTGGGGCAGAGGGAGGCAGTGATTTGGGGAGAAGCAGCCCCTAGTGATGTTCCCAGATTTCAGCCCTATCTCAGTGGGGGTGCCGGGCACATCACCACAGCCTTGTGCTGGGGTGGCAAAGCCCTCTAGGGCTGGCAGGCTGGGGCAAAGCACTGCCTGCCTGGGTAAACAGGGAAGTTGCAACTGAGAGCAGGGAGGGGATCATCTGTCTTTATTTTTTGCTGCCACGTTGGGATCCGGACTCACATTGCAGGGAGATGGAGAAAACGTGGAGAAATCCACCCCCCCACCCCCGATCATTTTTCTGTGAGAAAACGCCCTCAGATTTTAAAGCATGACAACAGCCTGGGGCTGTATAGTTTATAGAAAAACACGATTAGGAGGTGTCTGGGTGCCAATTTTTAGCTAGATCTCTCTCTCCCAAAGCAACTATTGCATACTCTGGCTGCCTATTTGCAACCCAACTAGTACAAGGAACCGGCAGCTGGCAGCACACCAGTTTCTTTGTGGACATTTCCAGGTCTAATCCCTGGTGCCTGTGTCTCCCCAGGGACATAGCTGTCCCAGGCAGGTCTTTTCCCACAGGAACCTGGACTATGCACACCACTCTGCAGTGCCTGTGATACACACTCTGTGTGTTTTAGCAGGAAAGTAACAAGGGCTTCAGTGCTAGAATATAAACAGAGTGAGCAATTTATAAGGCAGAAGTATTTCCAGGATGGAGCCTGGCTTGGTTCTTGCAGGAGCAAAGGACTTTCTCAGCTTTTTGCAAGGCAGTGCCACAGCATCTCTGAACCCTCGAGTGAATCACAGGGGGAAATGATGAACGTTCCTTCCAGCTTTCTAACAGAGGTTTTCAATAAATGTGCCATTTATCTGCACCAGCCAGGTGCTCTCTACCAGGAGGATGATGCATCTGCAGAGCTGAAGGGCAAATAAGAGGGTGGAGGAGTAGGGAGGGATGGAGCAAGGCAACTGTAGAGGTGAGCCTGGGGGCTGCAGTGGGTGGGAAAGCTGGGCTCAAGCCGGGAGCCAGGCTGCTGGCTGGGACACTGTAGAGGTGGAGAGGCCAAACCTCAGCCTCTGCCTTCCAAAAGGTTTTCAGGAAACCAGCAGGGCAGGGCTGGGAGATGTTGTTCCTCCCCATGGCTACCCCAGGGGCCCCTGCATTCCTCCAGGAGGCCTGCCCTGCCTGCTGCCTGCTCTGCCAGCCCTGCCTGCAACCTGCCTTGCCTGCTGCCCACACATTTAACCCCCAAGCTGCAGGGGCTGCCTGGAGGCTGGGGGCAGCCCAGGGACCCACCGTGCAGCCTGGGTTGGTGCGTACCCTGCCCCGGGGTGAGGGCAGAAGTGGGTCTGTCCAGACCTGGATGTTTTGCTCCTGCTGTGGTACAAGTGCCTACTACAGGGCATGATCTCTACAGGGAATTATGCTAAGAGTATTAATCAACACTAATTTAATTAACAGTAAGGGCACAGAAGGGCCAAAGCAGTACAGGGACAGCTTTCCACTCTGCTTTTCAGAAGAGGTGTGGATGCTTCGCAGAAAGATTTCAGGGTCACATTCCTTAAATAACTGCACTTGCAAGCATCACTGGAGTGCTGTGGGCCCTGCTCACATGTGGGTAAACTGAGGCAGGGAAGGGGGTGACCTAGCAGGCCACACCCTGGGAAGGTTAGAGGAACCATGGGGAATCACTGAGATCCCAAACAGGAGTCCAGGAAGCAGCACAGAGAGAAGAGGCTGCAGATCCCCAAGCTGCAGCAGTTCTATCTCCCTGAGGAAGGCCAGAGCTGGGTGCCAAGCACTTGGCTGCTGCTCTAGGGCAGAGAACAACCTTTACCTTCCTTTCTTCAGCTTCTCCATGTGCCATCAGTGGTGGTGGAGACACTGCTCTCCCTTTGCTGTCACTCCATGGTGCCAAACACTTGCTTTTGGTGGCTACAGAGCTGCACAAAAATAATTGCTCTGTTGGTTTTCCTTACCCTGCTCAAAAGAATATGGAATGTTTTGTTTTCTCCATTTTCTACTGAAAAGAGGCTTTTATCAGAACAAGAATTTGCCTGGAGAATTTTCCAGCTCTGTTTCCCTGCCTCTTTATCAGTGCATTAACACAAACAGCACTGTGACCTTTTTAACCAACATATGTGGCCTTCAGTAATGCTGGGCTGGAAGCACTCCACAGGTCAGACGACATCCTGCCATCAGTCATCGGCCTCACGTGGCTTGGTGGACTTCAAGTGGGTTTGCCAGATGCAGTCAGTGCATCCACCCTGTTCTTCTGTGCATGTCCTAGGAGAAGCTCTCTGACTAACAGATGTTTTTAAATGCTCTTTCACATGGGAAAATTGGGAAGTATATGTTTTTATTGCACCCTTGCTATTTCATCCAACCACGTGGATCTCCAGGGATGCAGACGTACTTAAGAAAAATATTCACTTTTAAAATCTTCCACAGACTTTTTTTCCCCCAATACTTTTTTGGCTTAGCCAGCCTGGCAATGCACACTTGTATTTCTGTTTTGTGGCAATTAGTAAGATTTGCTAATTACACCGCTGTGTGTTTAAAGACAATTGATTTCCCTTTGTAGCAGAAAACAATTTCCTGTTATGCCAATTCTCTTAATCTTCATCAGAAACGAACCCAGGCTGCTGTTGCCAATAATTTGTCATGTTCCTTTATTAAATCAGTCTCTTCTCTGCCCCGGTTGTGTGTCCTGTGTTTATTATTCCTGATCAGTGGACTGGATCACCTACAGCTGTTATGACTGTACGTATTTCGCTTCACATATTGTTGGCAACAAACAGAGTTATTGAAAAGCAACTCCCCTTGCTCGGCAGCTTGTGTGTCTCTTCTGGCAGCGGGAAGTGGGTGTGCTGGGAGATCCCTGGACCTTTTACGCTCAGTTTTGGCACGTGTAAAAAACTACTGGCAGATAAGGAAGTTCAGAGCCTTAGATGTGAGTATGGGCCGTCCCCTTGCAGCCAGCCCAGAGAGCGTGCCTGTATCTAAGAGAGCAAGCACAAAGGCACACATTTCTGCTCACATAAATGTACAGGTTCTGTTTAGACTTATATTGAAGAAGACCAGGCTCCTCAAATAAAAGAACTTCTTATGCCCAGCACAAGCAGAACGTGAATATTCAACTCATTATACTTAAGCCTGTTCCATTTACATGTTCCTTTGCTGAGTGAGCAAGTCGACAGCCCAAAAGGGAGACCAAATTGGTGTGGCCCAGGCAGGTGAGCATGCAAGGAAATGTCCTCAGTTTTCAATACTGGAGGGTACTTTTTGAGATTAAAACCTCTCACAGTTTTGGGCCATGTTCACCTGTTGACTTTGACCCGAGTTTGCAGCGTCTCATTGCCAACGTAAAGGCTGGCAGAACAAAAGCCACGAGGACTTCTTACTCAAACCAAGCCTGACTTGAGTGAGAGAAGTACCATGAGACTCAAAGGTTGTGTGTGATTCGGAGCCTCCTGGGACAGACAGGGTTAGTGCATTGCAGACTGCTTTGTGGTACCGGAAAGTCACGTTATTCAGGAAAGGGGAAAAAAAATCCCACCTTTACTCCACACATCAAGCAAGATCTCTTTTATCATCTGGACTGCAGATGAGAGCTCTGATCCTGTTCCCTCCTGCACAGAGATAATATTCCAGTTCAGTTCTCCTCCAGCTATGGCAGTGATTTGCTAAAATCTCCCTCTGATCTTCTGTGATCAGCTTCATCCCTCTGAGACACAAACCCCATTTCCATGAAAAAAATTCCAAAACCCACAGTGTAGTTCCAGCAGCATTTTTTGAAGTGAAAGCAGATGTTACCTGGACTGACAGAAGTCAGCGGGCTAGTGAGTATATTCACCGCTCAGGTTCCTTGCTGAGAGACCTGGCTGAACATTGAACACTTGTCCTACAGCAGTCCTTTGATACAAAATCAGCTCAGGTCATAAAAGGAGAGGACTGAAGTAACACAGAATCAGAAAATGCATCCAGGAAAACCAGTGTATGTACTCTTCCAGTCAGTAAATATACATAAATAAAGCAAATCCTGTCTTTGTAAACTGCAGTAAGTATTGCAAAACTACAAAAACCCTCCTAAACAAACAAAACCCAACTCTGTACTCATTTTATAGCCAAGCTTTTAGAAAAATCTCATGTCCTGCAAATCTCCCTAAGAAGGAATGACCAGCAAAGCACTAGTTAACATTCTTTCTGGTTCCTGTTGATTGTAAAAGGTTTAGAGAGCAGGAATAGCTTTTTGTGAGGCTTTACACTGAAGAAGGAGAGGGTGTATGACCTGTATTATCTGTGGAAATTCTCCCTCCAGAAGAAACAAGGAGGCTTTTCAAAGTCAGATCAGAAAGAGCCATCATTAACCAGAAGTCAGTCCTGAGGCATTACTTTAATCTGGTAAGAGAGCTCACAGAGCTTATTTCGCACCAAATCTCCATGTTTGGGCTCTGGTGAAGGACATGAAAAATACATGCCTGTAGAGCAACACCCCTGTATAGGTTTTTTTTTCAAAGCACAGGCGGGACAACCTGGCTAGAGAACTGTCTCAGCTAGTGACCTCAGCTGTAACAGTGCCTGTTAATGTGATGTAAAAAGCCCCACTGCCTTTGCTGTAAAGGAGGACTGGTGTGTCCATGTCACCTCAGTCAGTGAGGATGACTATGAAGCACCCGTGACAGATAACACATTCTTCCACACAGTGGTGTCTTTCAGCACATTTCAGTGCCCCCATCACCCCAGCATCTGAGATCCTTTCTCATGAAATCAGTGGCCTTGGAAAAGTACTTGGTGACCTTTCAGGACTTCGCCAGCTTTTGTTTCTCCAGAATCAGTATCTGAAGGCTGGACTTTCTTGAAATTTAGGAGCATGAACAATTTTGGTTAGAAAATGTGGCAATAATTATTTTTTAAATTTGAAATTACTTAAAATAGAAATTCAGTGCCAGTTGGACCAGTGCAATGACCAATCTTCTATCACCTTGAGCCGCAGGATGATGAAAATGCCCCTTCTGTGTCATGGATCCTTTTCTTGCAGTAGTTTGTCCTGGGTCTATCCCACTGGGTTTAGCAAACCTCCCACATCATCTTTGGCTCATGATTCCATGGAATAAGGTCAGTGGCACCAAGTCCTTTTTAATGTGTGCGATGAACACACTGCAATTCTACTGATCACCCGCTGGCACCTCCCTTCTCACTTCTCAAGTATCCCCCTCCCAGATTTAAAACTCCCATGCTATTTACCCCCTGAACTCTCCAAGAGGACACAATCTGCGGTAACGCCAAACACCACCTTCAGCATAAAGATGCTGTGTGACACAGGTAACGACTGTGAAATAAATGAGACTTCTGTGATAAGTTATTATACAAAGGCTTAGTGACAGGCTACAGCCTGTGTACGATTACCGGGCCCATCTAGGCACAGAGCAAACCTGTGAGTTACAATTATTGTAAGACAAATGGCAGTCGTGCTTCAGAGCAGGTCAACCCTGTAAGAAATGTCAGCAGCTGCCAGGACAGCTCTGCAGCTGGCACCTCTGCCGTCTTTCAAACATACACTTACCGGGGGATTAGGCTCTGTCACACTGCCTGCATCATCTCTCTCACCCACTTTTTCACCGCCTTTTTTGTATCCTCTAGACCACACTGAATTACAACTTACTGTAAACACACTGGCGTGACTTCTGACCGTACACTTTTTGTGCCGTTGCTGTTCACACTACCTTTCCTTTTTTAGCCTGTAGAAATCCATTCCTTATTTTGATTTTTGCCTGAATCACCAAGTGACATCTACAATTCACTTCCTCGGGCAAGAGCAAATACCCACAAGTGCTAACAGCAATCAACACTGTGGGCTGCTGCCCGGCCCTGCAGTGACTGCAGCTTTTGTTTAAAGGCCCCACAGGGCTGCTGGGCTTACAACATCTTTCTTCATCCTTGTAAATTTTAAAAGTTTTTATTTACACCAAACATGTCACCTTTTCCCCGAAGAAAAACTCTGTTAAAATGGTTCCACAGAGTGTGTTAAACTTTTATACAGAAAAGAAAAAAAAAAAAAAAGAGGACTGTGCTGTGCCACAGATTTTACTTTAAAGGATCCCTTTCATAGTCCTTTTAAGGGCTTCTGAACAGGAGTTTTATGAATTTATAACAACATATATGTCAGGCAGACACTGGAATTCAAATTATTTTAACTCCAACTAAAGGCCTGTGTTTGAATGTCTGAATGCATTCCTTTGTGGCTCAGATTTCTGGGTCTTAAAACTGCAAAGACCGTATCTTCATTATAAATATTCCATTTCTTAGTCATTCTTGTGTCGCAGGACTGCTGGAGAGAAAATCTTTACAAGTGTGGTCCAGGAGGAAGCAGAAATCAGAAGGGTTTTGTTGCAGAAGTAGGGATGCCAAATGTGCTTGCTGAGCCTGGCATCTCTGTTATGTAACTACATCTTTGGTACCAAAAATGCATAAAAGCAAAATGAATATTGGCATTGCTTAGCTAGTACCTACATGCGATCTGTCTTGATCCTAGTTGCTTAGGATCTATTGCACTTATTTACTGCTACGTGGGAGATTTTTGTTGGTTTCCTTTTAATCTAATGCAGAGTCTGGATGCCTGCTGGGCTGGAGGGTTACGACAGATCTCTGTATTTGCCTAGCTGGTCATTGCTGCTGACTTCTTAACTGTCAGGATGGCTCATAAACGGCTGGCTTATTGGACTAGTCAGTTTAATGACTGTTAAAGAAAAGACATTCTTTCACAATGAACCCCGTAATTGTTTCTTTGCGAACTCTTTTTCAAGCATTTGCTAAATACAATAAACATTTCCATGTGGATATAACAGCAGTGCAGCGTACAAATAACAGGGTTGGAAGGTGGCATGAGAATGGCTCTGCATTTTATGAAAGTCTGATTGATTTTTAGAGATGCTATTTTCACTTCATGAACCCCTCAGAAAAAAAAAAAATCAAGTTTTACGAGGTAGGCACTACAAGAACTAGTAGAGGCAAAAAGCACACTGTCTGCCTTTCCTGCTGCTGCATTTCTAGCAGCCAACTCAGCCCTTTCTTGAATCCCCCTAAAGTCTCTGAGATGGCTCATGTGTGGGAAGTAACTTTAATTTCATTCCAGGCAGAAACAACCATCAGCACTTTGCTGAAGCTGAACCTTGCATGTATATGCCAACACAAATATGCCAGTTAGGAAGGAGAATCCTGGCAAAAGCAGGGCTTGGCTAAATAATCTGACCTTTTTCTTGGCTTGGCTCTGAAATTTGTGAGAAATGTATTAAACCACCCCATTCTGGCTACCTGCTGTGCCCAAGGCTATTGGTCAGTGCAAAGAAATTACTTTTTAAACTAACACACTGTACTAACGTTTTCTTAAAGCTTAAAATGTTAGTTAAGGGGAGGGTACCCAAACATGAGATACAGGGAGCAAAGCACACCTAATATTTGGGGTAGCACAGACTCATGGCACTTGTTTAGTCCTGGAATCATATTCATTCCAAGCCAACTTTCCAACAGGATATATTCCTGAGCTGACACTAGCCCCCATGAGCTTTATATAATTTACATTCTGTTACAATTGTTTAGTTCTTCTGCACTTTCTTCACATTCTCCCAGAGAATATGGACAAGCAGCATCTTACTATGATACAGTAAGAAACTTTATTTCTGCACGTTTCTCCGCATTGAAATGAAGATTTAGCAGCAACCTGATTTTAATAAGATTTCTTCCCCACCTCTACACGAGATTGAAATAACCATAACTGGCATTTTTGGTTTCACCTCAAAAGGTTCCAGCTTCCTTTTGCAGCCCAGCAGAAACCTTTGCTATTCTTGCACTAAGAAGTTGATGAGGGCAGTTCTGGGAGACAGAAAAGCCTTTTTAATGGTTCGTCCCTGGAGATGCTGGAGTCCAAGTTCGCTTTGAAGAACCAGCTCACGGACTTCTTCAAAATTGCGGGCTGCTTGCTGAGGCACAGAAACTTTGCCGCAAGCTTTGTTATTGATCTGAAAAGCAGACATGAAAACAAGAAAAAACAGAAGTTACTAGACTGATTTCTACAATTTCATTTCCTGGATCCAATCCCCCGTTACACAAGGGGGAAAGTGGAATAAACTCTCTCTCCCTCCAACACCACACTTTCTGAGTAGAGGATAAAATTCTTCCTATCTTCTCTCCATCTATCGTAAAATAAGAAAATGAAACTCTGACTCATGATACTCAAAAAAAAAAAAATTGAAGAAGTGGCCACAGGAAGTCTTAGTTCTGAAGACAGCATGCAGCACATGACTATGCAATGCAGTGATCTTTTAATTTTAAAAGCGTGACAGTTATATAAGCTGGATGAAATGGTTTGTCCGGTGGGAATCCTGGTTTGTACATCCTTCTAGGCAGCAATTTGGATTCTTTACAGCTAAGAGGTGCCTTCTAGAGATTCAAATACAAAATTGATTATTTTTAGAAAAATAGGCTTTAACTTGTTATGTGTTGCCCTTGTACTAAATGCATGACTCATTAATTCAATACCAACCACAAAGATGTCAACCACTCATCAAGTAATGCTTTCCTGGGCTGGGCTGGTTTTCAGAGCAGCTTAAATGCTGGTTTTGCATCAGCAGGGCAGAATCATGGAAGTAAAACTAAGCAAGGCCTTCAGTGGGAATTACCTTAATTTATCAAGCGGTTTTATAAATCCTTTCTGTCATCCAGTAAAAGAGTAGATAATGGACAGAGACTACAGAGCCTGACTGAGTACCTATTTGCAACTGGTGTGAAATTAATTATTACAAAAGCTTTCAGATTTACATGGACTATTTTTAGTGCATTAATGAGAAGAATATCAATCCCACATTTTAGAAAATGAAATAATTTGAATTTTTTAATCTGGTAATCAGATTACTTGCATAAAAATCTGCTGTAGGTACTGCAGATCTCTGACCTTTAGGCATCATTGTAAGGAATTTTCAACCATCTGAAAGAAACATATGTTGCTTCATTCAGCTTGGACATAAAAACGTACATGGCTTGGTTTTTATCTGGATTTTTTCTGGGATACCTGTATGCAACGTATGATAGGTGAGAGAGACCCAGTTCACTTACCTAGTTTGTATTTTATTGAAAATAAAATAATCTGTGCAATTCTCTGAGAAAGGAAGTTGGGACAGATTTTTAAGGAACAAGAAGTCTCAAATGCAGCAGGGATGAGTTACTTCTGCTTTTTGACTAGACCTGACCTTAATTTGTGGTGATAACGTAGGTAGACTTTTTAACTGTTCCTACATGTATCCATAATGTGACATTGTAAAAGGCTGTCTGTCTTAAACTTTGCCTTCAGCACCTGCTGCAAAGTAAAACCCTTGAAAAACACATAGGAGTTCATTTTTAAAGCTTTTTGTGAAAAAGAAATACTAGTAATTCTTCAGAGAAGAAATGCACTCCACAGGAAAAAAAAACCCAGTAAAATCCAAACAGATCCAGTTTTGGTGAGAATATAAAGCAAGCTTCTCAGCTGGCTGCTAGGACACGCAGTCTGCAGTTCAAAACTATGCCTGCTTAGTTAAAATGTCGTTCACTGCCCTCCATCATGCAAATTAATATGTCCCAGTGGATGGATGTTGGCAGGGGGAAATTTTCCACAGCTAGCCTATTTGGTGCTGTTCTCAACAGAAAAGCCAAGCGGTCTAAATCAACTTGGTTAATAAATGACTGCTAGTGGTTGTGTTTTCCTAGAAAGGTTGAGAAGCCTGGGCGACCTGGCACTGTGTACCTTCCCACAGCACGTCTCCACCTTCCCACAGCGTGTCTCCTGATCTTCCCACACTGCCCCGTGAGCTGAGTCTGAAACTCCAATCAAACAGCAGGTTGGTTACGATTTCACCACATTTGCAGCACGGCTTTCATTGCATTGTAGATACCATGAAGCATTTTAACACTACTCTTAAAATAGGCTTCTGCAGATGTAATAGCACGCTGTGTGTAACAAGCATCCTATTCACATATCCTTTCAGACGAGGGCTTAGATTCTCAGCAGGACAAATCCCTTCTGCTATACCTCCATCTCTCTCTCTGTATCTCACTAGACCAGCATAACCCTCAGCACTTCCAGATAAAAGTGGCAGAACAAGAAACTGATTCTGGCAGTTGTGTTTCTCTAAAAAAACATGTCAAACTGCAAGAGGATAAATACACGAATATTTGGTCCTTTCTTCCCCCGAGGAAGGAAGCTGTTGCTTTAGTCTTCTCTTCTTTCCCCTCAACTTTTTTTTTTTTTTATTTTTTAAACATGTGACATTCTAGGCTATTCTGGATCTACAGGGAGCTATTAGGAACTAGAGAAGTTATAGAAGATGAAATAACAAGAGACTGAAAAATAAGCACCTGGAGGCTGTAGAGAGGAATTTTTAATTCAACGCAAATATTTTTTTACCACTGATGCATAATCCTTCTGAGAAGTAAAAAAGAAAATAAATATCTGTGCACTGTTAGGCCTCCCTCATAGGCTACAGCAAAGAAAATAACACCAACTTTTTTTTATTTGTAAAAATATCAGTTTTAAGACCACATCTGCTAACAGTTCTGCACCACCTAGAAAATGCAAGGAATGCTAGTCAGAAGTGTGCTCATAGGATGAAATGCACACTACATTCAGGTCAGATTTTTCACAGTATTAATAACATACAGTACGATTAAAAATACTTGACTTTGCAGTAACATTTAAAGTAACAGATACTGCACATATCCAGTGAATTTAAATGCCTTTCTTGTAGGCAATCTGTATTGTATCAGCCAAGGATACAATGAGTTGGTTGCTTTTGCTGCTTTGGGCTAAATATGGAAAGAAATAACTCCAGCACAGACAGGAAATAATGAAGTATTTTTTGTGAAGAGAAATAAAACCAAAATGCCTCAGCAGGCAAATCCTTGGCAGCCTGAGGCAGTTTGATGTCTTGAGAAGAATAGGGTTGTGGCCCAAAGACTGTACAGCCTTGTGAAAAGACACTGCCTCTTTGCAACTAAGAAATCCCTCCATATGTGGAGTGTTCCTTGGTTTAATGAGGGCAATTTAGTTTTGCAGCCACATAAAAACCTACAGTGTCCACAAGACTTTATAATATTCACATTCCCTGCTCCCCCATATTTCCCTTTTGCCTTGCTCTTACAGTAGAAAGCCAGGCACACTTTGCAGGCACTGTTGTTAGAATTATTCCCAATTGAAAAAAGCAACTTGTCTCTCTAGTCTTCCAGTCACTTTCTTTCTCAGAACTAAGGAAGGTATTTATGTACATCACATTTTTCTATGAATATATGACCAGAACCCAGGGGTTGCTTTTATTACAAGACTATTACACAAGGCTACAGCTTTGACACAGTCAACTAGAAAAAGAAACAAAAGTAATTTTTTGTAATGGCCATTTAAAGGAAATTAATCTTTTTTCTGGTTTCTACTTTTGAAAAGGAAATTTTAATGTCAGCAGAAAAAGTATCAGTGAAATGTTTAGGCATTTTCATGTTTGGTTGTGTAGTCTTAAAAACATTGAGTTCAGAGTCTTCCCTGTATTGTTGCAGTTGTTATTTCAAAGATATATTTAATAACATGTTTGCTTTAACCACAACTGCAAAGACGTTTCTATAATTACACGATTTCTCATACATGACTTCCTTATAAACCGAACACTGGAATTCAAGATGTTTGCTAGCTGTGCTTGGATGTGAAGGTTTATTTAAGCTTGAGCAAAGTGATTATACCTCAGTGAGGATTTTTACCGGTATAAGTAAATGCTTATCACTTAAAGAAAGAAAGAAAGAGAGGGAAGGAAGAGGAAAAAACCAGTTCATCCACAGTGACTGTAAGGCTAAGTCTGGTACTAACCCCAGCTGGCAATTGAGTCCTTCTCCTTAGTTTGGGAAAATATGCCAATTGAAAATTTCCTTCAGAAATACATACTCTATGGCCTCCTTGAAGGGTATATGTTTAATGTTGGAAAAAGTGGTATTTTAGCAACATTTCTCATTCCATTCAAATAGGCTGAGAGATCTGGCAAGATGTGAAATTATTTGCAAAGATACTTTGATTAAGGAAATCTACAGAAACATGACTTCCCTAAATTCAACCAGTCTCCTCCCTCCTCAAAAAACTCAGTTCAACGAAAATAACCCAACTGCCTTGCTCCTTCTCCCAAAGGAGAGAACAGAATAAAAAGCAACTAAAATGCATTGCTTCTTTTTCTCTTACACACATAGAACATGGAGTTTTACATGCCAGTGTCCAGAAACACAAAAAGTGTTCAAGTTGAAGCATTTAATTTAATTTAAAGCATTTAAGTTTAGAATGTCTGCATGGTATATTAAAGTTTACTCTTTGGTGAGCAGTGGAAAAGGCAGGAGTCCTGCAGATCTAATAGTATGCAACTATGTTAATTATAGACTATCATAATGCCTGAACACGAAGACCTTAAAGGCAAGTCAGCTGATGGAAGAGCTGCTTATGGATCCCACACACTTGGCTCCAGGCACTCCCTCTATGGCCTGCAGTGGCACTTGTTGATACTGTGCACTACCTAATGAGTGAACTAGAGACAAGGGAAAAAAGACAGTAAACTACACTGTGCATGGGCACGTAACACATGCCGGAAAATTACAGGTTAACTAAATGGAGTTATATGTCCACTCTTCTACTGAACTGCCAGCTCTTTCCCTAGACCACAAAGGTGTTTGGGCTCAAAGAGAAATTGGAATGCAGTTATAATATTCCCAAAGATACTTGTTTTTCCTCAACCTCATTCCTGCAAATATTCTGAAATGTGCCAGAGATTCAGCCTAAGTCAGATGGGAAACATGGTTTGGCAAAAATCACAGCAACTTAACCCAGTTTATTAGAGGTTCTGTTAGGCAACCACAGCATTACAGTACCACAAAAAATGTCACCTAATTATACTTTTTTGCACAGGGCCGAATTAATAAATGCACTGTCAGGCGAAAAATCTGGAGGGACCTGTATTTTGATCATAGTTTTGACTCTATTGTCCTTGCCCGTGGCTGTTCATTGGTCAGATCTCTACAGGTACTAATATGGAGTCACTCTGAAAGGTTTATCCTTAAGTCATATCCATTTTAGACTTGCTACATTTTTCATTTAGGAAACCATTTTAATTACTCAGCACAACTATAATTGCAGCTTCTATTCTGAACTTTTACTGAGCCATCTAATAAGGGAACTGACTTCCACAAGAGCGGAGACTCCATCATCTTCTGAGCTCATAAAACATTAGTTGGCCACTACTGAAAATCAACCAAAATGCTCTTACCAGTACAGACATCTCCACAACATCTGGTGGCTGAAGGTACTCTGGGTCTACTTTGGGCCAGGACTGATGCAGTACATCAGCATCCCAGTGATGATGAGTACAAAGTTTATTCTGCATATGTGCCAAACCTGGAAAATGAAAACAGTCAAACATTCAGTGGTACAGTAACCAGAACATTCGATATTTGGAATTTGTTTGACAAATAAGATCAGGATAAAGTTGACTTTAAAAGCGAGTGTTGTAGGAGGAAATAACATTGTTTAGATTAGCATACAACACACTATAAACAGAAAGATATACATCTTTGAAGTGTTTGTTTTATACCATGCGTAGGAACGTTAACATGAACAATGTGGGCACATTGTAGATTTGAGTTAATACTCCATAACATTGCCATAAGCACAGAAGACCACTGTTTATTATTTTAAATTGTAATACTGCAACAGAAGCTGACCTCTACTTCTAGAAGTCAATCATAATACTGCATTTATTTTCAGTAATGCCACCAGTCTGATTAAAATTTTACTAACAACTCAGAATGATAAACAATTATGGCCTATTATTTTACCACCTGTAATATGTTGGGTAGTTTCTAAATTTGCAAGTCAAGCGATTTGTAAGATTTTCTAAATTTTGTGAACTATACTTTCTCACAAATTAAAGGTGATACAAAGGAATGCCTTGCACAGCTTACTCTCATTCTTATGATTTTTACATTCTGAAACACTTTATCCTTTGATTTTATTTTTAAAAGCTCCTAAAATGGGTATAAATTATCTCCTTTTATTAAATAGACTATGCTCTTCCCAAGATAATTCATTCCTGATTTGTTTAAGTAATGGGAGAATAGGATGCGAGTAATTTTGAAGCTGCATTCTTTAACAGAATAAAAGTTCCTGAATGGGGTTTATGTTGCTGTTTACTCCAGCTGTACAAAAAAATAAAAAGTTTCACTTAGCAAGAGGCTGTCAAATATCATCAGTATTGATGATGATTGCTCTTGCAATTTTCACAAAGCCAGGGGATTGTTAAATTAAAAACATTCTCTGCGTATGAATAAGAACACTAACACTTTTTATAAGCACATGCTTAGTTCAGAACTGCAAAATGTATGTGAAATCTCAGCTGGTTTAGGGAAACTCCAGCAAAAGCATAAAGAAAACCCACCAACACAAGATTCTCGCTTGATTGGGACCGAGGTACTTGAAGCTGTTCAAATCACAGCACGACGACAGACACAGGAGCAAACCCAACCCATGCACTGTGCATACATGTATTCACTTGGGTGGATTGTTTAGACTAATACAGTGAATAACAGCAAACAAGGACATAAAGAGAATGCAACTTCCTCCAGAAAAATCCACCAGATTTTTGTCAGCGCTTTTTCAGACAAATGGCACAGCCGTGCTATTTGCTGAATGACTCAGAAAGAGGCAGTGGGGCGGGCCGATGGGAGCTATTTCAAATGACAAGCAGAAATGAGCACATTTCCTATTGACAACAACTATTTATTAGGTAAATAACCGATTAAAACACTTCAGTGGATCTGGTTTTGTGTATTTTTTTTCTCTTGCAGCAGTAGCTCAGAAAATGAGAGAACAAAAGGTAGGAACTCAAGATGAAAAAAAAAAATCTTCACATTGATGATTCATTATCACACTGACTTTAAAGACAACAGCTGTTAGATTCTTTCCCTTTTGGCTTTTGAACATCCAGATGAGCTCATTTCTTTCCAACTGATCACATGCCTTGTGGCAAAAGCATGCACACTGGCCACTCCTTATTTTCCTGTTGAAGAGGATTCTTCAAACTATTTAAAACTCACTTTCTAATATAAGAGCTTCTGTCTACAAAAGCAAAACCAGGGTCACTTAATTCCTGTAGAGGCTGTCAGTCCTAATAAACCTCCCAATAAAAAAATAATTAAAATGTATTCTGAAGCAAAGTGTTACTAAGCACAAAGTCAATTTTTTGGTTCATTTTCTTGCTACAAAATGAGCTATGAGTTCATCCATAGAAAAAAGAGAAGTACAAAAGTCAACAGAACAAGTTTCAGAAAACAGTTTGACAGGAAACCAAAATGAAAGTTTTAGTTATGTTGCCTGTTTGGTTTCCTGCCTTAATGCACATTTTGTGAGCTGTAGAACATGGGAAACACAATGATTTGGTTTGTATTTTCAAAATTCAACACTCCAGACCAGAAACTTCATAGGCATGATCCAGAATGGTGAGGACCTAGACAGTATCCTTCTCCAGCCTTCCCACTTGATTCAGAGACACTAGACAAAAGCACTGTTTGAGGTGTTAAAAACTGACCATTTTCCAGATTTTTATTGTGAAAATATGAAAAACCCATTTTGTTGTCTTACTGTACTGGAAACTGTCTAGTGAAGTGCATTTTATGAAGCGACATGCATTTCTCTTCATATTTTTTAATGTATTTTGCTTTTATGGCTACTGATTCTCCTGCAGATGTAGGACAGAGAGCCAACTGAGTACATTTTAATTTACTGTAAGCTGTTTACTTATACATACCCATCTGTACAGGACAGATCAAAGACAATATTTGAGGCTCAATCTGAAGCCCTGATCCTGCTACTGGATCTGCTTCGATGGAGTTCTCCTGACTAGCAAGCTAATGCTAGAACAAGGTTTCCCTAACCAGTAACTCACAGCACTGGAACACAATTTAAAACACCAAGTTAAACGTGTGCTATACTACTGTAAATGACTGAGTTGAGAGGAGGGGATGGACCAGTCTAACAACTTTTCAGCTCAGGGCAATGTTTTACGAGCATTACACGAGTATTTCATAAGCATAATACTTCCCTAAGGTACTACTTGGCAGGGAAGAGCAGATTCTCATTTTAAAAAGATTTAAGAAGGAATACGTGGAAGCAATTGTGTATCAGCAAGGTGTAAGGACAGCCAGGTAACTCTAGTGTTACAGACAAAAAAAAGCACTGTAAAAAATTATCTGTAAAATTCTGGCAATTGTTCAGCTATGTGGACACAAAATTATGTAGGTCAGAGGAAAAGTTGTGATTATGAAGTAAATTGAGAAAGAGCTGGCATGGGACAAGCACTGGCACAGGGAGGCTAAAGCAGAAAAGGGAAGGAGGATAAAAGCCTTAATGGTTGATAAAAGGAAGTTAATGAAAGCATCTGAAACAATGACAGTATCAGAGTTTAGGACTAGGGATTTTCTAACAGAAAATATAAGGTCAGAGGGGAAAGTATAAGGTAATAATGAAAGCACATTATCCAAATGCTGCTAACTTTTGGATTTAGCTAAATCAAAACAATAGAAATCTGTGTTAAGTAAAAATCCACTGGCAGACAAGTAAAAAAAGATTCTAAAAAGCTCAGATCAGGAGTGTGTAAGGGCAAATGGTGATGCATTCCGGGTCAGTGTCTTACTCTACTCTGCAGCCTCTTTCTGGGATTGTTACCATGATATTTTGCTCTTGATATGCTTTTTACTATTTAATGAATCTCCCTATTTGGCAGATTCAGGCAAGCTGCATATCTGAAATACTTTTTTGCAGCTCAGGAAGAGTATGTCTGTCAGTCATATGTGAAACAGTCTGCAATCTCAAAGAAATGATAACAGCTGTTTCCAGACAGCTCTGAGAAAAACTGTATCATACTACTGGTATATTAGTACAGAAATAGGTTGTGAAAAGCCTGGGTTACTATAAGCTAACTCTAGAATGTGTTTTCAACCTAGCAAACTCCACATGAATCCTTTTAAACTTCTAAAAAGGATCTGTCCTCCTCCATTTGATGAAATTGCTATAATTCCCTTTGGGTTATTCTCTTGGAGGAAAAAAAAAAGTTTTTAAAATTCCAAATCGTGTTCCTTTTTGGATTTGTGATTTCCAACTAAAATCCACAACATCAATTAGTTTCCACTCAGCTCTATTCTTTACAGAAGGCTTCTTGAGCGAGGACTGAATTCAAAGGCATTCTTGCAGAAGAGCTGTCATAGTGGCAGTTAAAATACTGCTAAGACAATTACATTATTACAAATTCCAAGAATTATCTTTCATTTCAATATATCCTAAGAAATGTTTATCATCAGTGTACATATCTTTCATGTCCCTTCTCTAATAAAAGTTTAACAACTCACAATAAGCAGTTTCATATCCCTGTCTGAACAGCAAAATATTGTGCTACTACAAACAAACTAAAAGAAAAAGTCTCAAATGGTGTCTGTATATTCCTTAGACACAAGGTTTCAGGAAGGAAACTGATTTCCTCATCCTGTTAGTATTCATAAACTGCCAAGATATCAGCCGGATGAACTCTTCCCACACTGAGGGGTTACAGTTGCTTTTTATGTTATTAAGCAATAAAGCAGTGTATGCACTGCACAGTTAAGACCATTAGGTTGACACACCAAAATACCAAAAACCGTTCCTTCTCTAAACAGGAGAAAGAACTCCTTCACACACATCATGTCAAAGCACTGGGTTGCTACTGTACAGCTGCTGAAAGGTGATGCACTTAGGGAACAGCACTCAAGCAGTTTTTCCCTCATTCAAGCTGGAAACGTTTACTGCCAATGCTGAAGTGTGCTCTTCAACTTGCTCACCGGACTCCTTGTTTCTACTCGATGCATTTAAACAAGATGGCCACATATAAACTAAATCCCACGGGAGAACAATTCTTCAGATGTAGATGAGCAAAAATTGCTGTAGGTGGAAGCTAATTTTACTTTAATTATACTTACAATTTGCACATTACATCAGAATCATCCTTGGGATATCAGACGGCAGTTCTAAGCTTGCAGTTTATCAACAAGCTAACAAAGAAAATACAGTGGACTGAAAAGTGAAAATTTCAAATGAACTTGGATGCAACTCCTGAAAAGCAGGATGGCATCATTACAATAAAATTTACTTATATCACTGATGCTAGTCATTACTTAAAATGTCAAGTAAAGCATCTTTAATTAACACCCTAAAATAATCTTTGCAATTTTCATAATATTTTCATTAGTTGGTAATCATTAAGGTCAACTGATTTGCAGTTAAATCTATATGTAAAGAATATTTTTGCTAACCAAGATGATAACTACATACTTATTTATATACTTAGCCAAGTTTTAATTTTTACAAGCTGTTGTATTAGAAAATATTGATTTATATTTTTATTTTTTACATTTTATTGTGATATGTGTCAAATAGCTTTTAGATTGAAATGGTAGTAAATTATCCAGCATTTTTTGCTGTTTAAATATAAACGCATTCAGAATGCAAATATTTAAGAAAATGTGTCTGATACTTCAAATTTATTGTATCATATTTTGCAGTTAAGCATTATTTTTTGAGCAAAAGGAAAATCTTTTATGCAATTACTGAATAAAAGTATCAGATATTTTTGACATCAGATCCTTCAAGATTTTAATATTTACAGATTATAGCCTCTTTTGCCTAGCTTTCTAGTCCAAAACTAGGAAAGGAAAAAACACAATGGTTAATATTTTTCAATTTCCAGAATACCTGTCATTTAAACTGAAATATTACTATTTGCACCTGCAGAACAGATTCCAGTTGTCAAAAATAATTTTATTACCTCCACACAGTCTCATTCCAGGTTCTTAGCCAGAAAGTTCTATAATTCTGTGGTTTAATTGTCTTCAAATCTTTGGCAGAATCAATATAATAAAATACATTAAGTCAGGGTTTTATTGTAGGTTGTCATTATTTCACACTTAGTTTTAAATTCTATTGTATTTTCTTCTTAAATATATCTTGGCCATAATCAATGATCAGAAAAGAGAGAGATTACAATGCAATTGTAGAAGTATTATTAATTCTGTGACATACAACACAAACAGTAAAAATTATCGAGAATGCTCTTTTCTTCTCTCTTTTAAGATTGTAGTAAATGAGTATTAAGCTTATCTCACTATGGACTCAACACTTTCTAATGAGAAACACTAATAAGAAAGTAAAATCCTTTTTATTCAAAAACCAAGCTTGAACACAAGGAAGTGTGTTGTGGTTCAGAGTTAAGACATGTCAATGTTCCTACCAGCATTCCTATTCAATTGCAAAACTATCTGGTTGACATTAACTAAAGGGCTTCCAAATTTCCCAGTTTCATTTTCCCCTGTAGAAAGAAAAAATGCTGCTTGTTTTAATTACTAAAATGTAAAGAGTTTTAATTACTAAAATGTAAAGAGTGTATACCAGTTATTTTAGAATGAAATATCAATTTTTAGTTCTAAATAGTTTGCTTATGTGTTATTATTGGCATTACAATGGCAGATACAGGCTTCCATCAAAGAGTGAGGGTCCACTGCTATAGGTGCTATTTATAGAGCTAACAATATACAAACTCCTTTTCCTGACTAATTTACAAGACAGGAAGCAGCATTATCCCTACTTTTAGATGTGAAGCCAAGATACAAAAGGATAGACTTACTCTGAGTGTGTATGGAGAATTAAAGCACAAAAAACCCTAAACAGAGTACTTGGAAACCTTAATTTTCATATTGAAATTATTTAAAGTAAGAAAGCATCATTACCTATACATAAAGTTTAAGAAATTGGTTACATCAGAAGTGCAACAGGACTTGGTTGAACCAGAATGCAATTCAAAACATGAATCGGGGAAATCTTTAAGACTATAGTTGGGTGTTTTCCGCCAGAAATCCCAATTCCAAGGCAGATTGGCTACACGTTGGCTATTTCAAAATAATATAGCCTTCTTACCACAATGCAGCAGTTAAATGTGTATGTTCTCCTAAAAAAATTGTTTAATAACTTCTATATAACATAATGATCACCATGACAAAAGAGATTGTGATTTTCAAGTTTAGTAATAAAATTCTTCAGGCAATAATCACCACATGATGATTTTTTATGACTGCTGCACTGAATTACAATGCATAGTCTTTGGACCACACAAGTAAAATTATATCTTTAAATGGAGACAGAAGCCAAGGAGAATACACTTCCAATTTTTTTTAAGCTTCCTTTTCATTCTGATACCACAGGGAGATCCAGAAAATCTTTATCATTCTCATTCTCCAGCGATTTGATTAGTAAGAAAAGACTCCCTTATCTAACATTCAAAATGTTACAGGATTAAGCTTTATGTTTGACAAACTGTTAATTAAGACATCCTAGTATTCTTTGTAATTTTATCAACCATAGTTGATAATTCTGCCTTCCCTAACACATTCAAGTTCAATTCGAGTTCAGAAGGCACTGTATGTGTAAGTAATTATCCTGGATCTCTTCCTCTTCCATCTCAACCAATGTGGAAAACAAAGTCGTGCTAATTTCATTTAGTAGTATTGGTACTTCGCAGTGTAAGAGGACATTGACCAGAAGTAGCTTACTCCAGATGGATCACGTCTGATGCCACTCTTTATTCTAAACACTTAAGCCTCTATGAAGACATTTTAAAACCACTGGAAATGAAAACGCACAAAAAATCCTCAATCCACTCTCCCTAATATATCCTGCTGATTCCATAGTCTCTGCCTCTGTGTTATTGCTCTGAACAAGAATAGTCTTTCCTTGGCAATCAACGTTATTACAGGGCCACGCACAACGCTGAAATATAGTCAGTTTAGTAACACTGCTTTGCAAACACTTGAATGCACAATGTTTTAGAATGACTGTTGAAAATAAAACCATTAAAACAGCATCCAAAAGCTAATATTAGGTCCAAAACCACATAGCAATTTGTGGCCAGCCATAATGCAGAATATAGTCCTATCTTCCCACATACATCTTGGGACTTTTCCCAATAAACCTTAAAAGCAACTGCTGAACTCTGGCATGCACGTCCCTTATTTCACAGGCTTTAACTGTAGCAGCACCACACAACTTAGCCCACTTGGTATTCAGACCTGTACAACCGTGACAGATCTTAAAAAAGATGTCCTGTCTACCATTCCCATTCTTCATGAGAGGTTAATTTGCAGCATAACGATCCTCAGTCTCTGCAGCATTCTACAAGAGAGGGTTTTTATTGAGCACTCCTTTAGTCTTTTTAGCATACAGCCCTCAGACATGGTTCTCTTTGCCTGAATTCCTGAAAGAAAATATTTGTAGTCCAAAGATTCTGAAACAGTTGTTTGAAAAAGGGCTGTTTCTGTCCTGGTGTTCAGCTCTTAATAATGCCATCCATATTCAGGAGCAGCTAGCAGCTGACATATAAATTCCTCATGCAAGTCCTGTCTTGAATTTTTTTTCCTTCTCCCTTTCTCTGCCTTTCAGGGTTTCAAGAAATCCACCTTTGTATGTGAGGAGAAAGAAACTAAAGGCAGAAAAGAGAGATCTGGGACTGCCACAAGTTCCAAGTTTGTTTAGGAATTATGACAGAAAGTGACAAGATAAATGAAGAATTTGGGGATAAGTGACTCATGTACTAACTTGAAGACATTTTTACAAACTTTTTGTATTTTCTCCTGAACATCACTATAAAGTTTATTTCTATAAATACCTTTCCACATTTCTGATGCAATGTGTGGAGCCATAGGTGCAACCATAATGCAGAGGGAAGCCAAGGCATCTTCAAATTCAGTGCTGTGGAGAATAAGAGGCCGAGGAGCTTGCTAAGTGAAAAAACAAGGAAAAGAAAACAAATTATTAACATTCTGAAGTGTGGGGGGGAAGTAGTTTAACTAAGAAGAAAATGCAGTAATAAAAACTAAAATCAATGCCTTGCTTAGGACAGTGTCACACAAAATAAATTGGACACTTATGAAAAGTTCTGGAGAATTAAAATCACAGCTCTTGGTGCTCTCTAACACTTAGAAGCTAATCCTGAAGTGGCTGATGAAGACCCTTGGGGATCTGCTCTAGCACAGGAGTCTGAACACAGACTCATGTGGACAACAGTGGTCCTCAAAATCATTTTGAGTGCTTTCATTTCTAGAAGTGCAATCTTAGATAAAACCAGAGCTTGTATAAGACAGTCACATAGTGCTGGATGCAGCAAGGGTTTTGTTGGGATAAGGTTGGTTGTACAGGATCACAGAGTGGCTTAAAGCTGAATTTAGTGACAAAGTGAGGTCTTAGAGCTGAAGAAAGCTTAGGGAATGAAAAGAACAGCACACTCTTTTACTGTTTGATGTTCTAATTGTTTTAGTAAAGCATTGTTCTTCTCTAGTACAAAAAAACGTTCAATTTCTTGGAAAAGGTACTAGACTGACAAAACTTGAATCTTCATTCCTCTATTGTGACTTCAAAGAAAAGTATAGCACTAAAAGTAGCTGGATGAACTTTTTCTTTCTTTGAGTGAGAGATTACATCCCATGGTAAATTCAGCCACTCCATTTACTTTGTAATCCACCCCTCTAATGAAACAGCACAGAAAAATGTCAGTGTATGTCAGCTTATGAGAATTATTTGGTGGGAGAACACCCATTCCTGTCTACTAGCAAATTGTCCAAAACCAGTGATTTGCTTGGCACAAACCACAAATGTTGTCAGAGGGCATCTTCTTATCACTGATGCTAACAAGGTCAGTGCAAACTATATTTAAATAAGCTACTATCTGCTTTCTGTGTTTAATTATTGTCCACCTCCCCACTTCCTCCTTTCAACTGGGAGTGAAAGAGCAAGTTTCAGTATGCTATATGGAAAGTTGTTCTTCAAAGATACTGCATTGACTTCTTTGGTCAAGAAATATGTCAGTGTTTAAACATCTGGCTGTCTGTAGGACACCAAAAACACCAGAGTATCCCAGGCTCAAGTTATCTTAGTACAGCAGTTATGCAAAATCTACTTAACTTTTTTTTAAGTTTCTTGATTTTGCCAATAACCTCCTTGGAAACCATAAGGTATAAAATGGTATTTCTATAAAAAGTTGAAAGTTTCAAAATTATATTTAATTTCCGTTCTAAATCAGATTACCATTATTTGCCTGAAAGATTCCTCAAACAGATCTGAAAGTATTAACAAAGTAATGATAATAGTTTATTCCATTTTATATATCACCACTGGCTGATAGACAACATAATCTAAATTAAAAATGCTAAAGATTTAGGTTACTTTTACATCTGTTTTAAAAAGAGGAATTTGCAAACTGTCTTACTTGCTGACAGTTCAGTGGTATACACTGTCTTTGAGGAATGTAAAATTATGTGTGATTTTCCTTGCAAAGATAACCCTTCTAAAACCAGAATGTTTGGTAATTCTTTAATATACTATACAGAGCTACCTATGCATCTAGAACAGAACTAAACAAAATGTATCCTTTTGAAATTACAGGATGCAGATGCAAACATCAGAATCTAGTGGCTCTAATATCATCAAGGTCCTCCTGCAAAACCATATATATTTCAGGGTTACAGTGACACTAGAAAGTGCTGCTTTTGAACTGAATGATTCAACAAGGCTCTCGACTCAGTACCATTATTTATGAGAGTCAATAGTTTATCTATAGTTCAGAAGGCTCCTGCTTTGTCCTAAGAGGAACAGGGTGTGAGAGAAAAATACATTCATGAATGCCACATACTTACATGGAGTATATTAGTGAGGCTCATCAATCGGGAAATAGCTGCATTGAACAAATGGTCCTTCGTGAAGTACTCAGTTACCTTGAATCAGAAGAAAAGGTCTGTCACTAATTACTTAAAATTCTAAAACATGGAATATTCGCTTTTTAAATGAAAAAGTATTATTGATAATCAATTTCAATTTGTGATATATGTGCCTGTTACCTCTTATGTGAAAATCACTTTGGTATGCAAACACATTGTATGACAATTGCATGTGTGCTTGGGAAAACAAATCATATAGAAATTGAACTGATTAGCTTCCCCTCAGTTTCAGAATTTTAAAAGCTTCAATCAATGCTAATGACAACTATGCATTGTTCATAGATTGCAAGATTATAATTCTAAAGTCTGTTAAAAGATCTGGAAGGTCCCTCACAACAAGGTTTGAGTTGGTAAAAGTTTTCATCCATAGAAGAATATTTTAAGTTAATTTTGCTGGGTTTTATGTCTCCTTCTGAGTCTTGGATAATTGAATTGACGCTAATCACAGCAGGAGACAACAGATGAGCAGAGATAAACAATTGTTTCATTATTTTTTTTAGGATACCCTAATACATTTTCATCAAATAATTCTATAGGGAACAGCAGACATAATAATGAGGTCTGAAGCAAACAGATCAAAAGCTTTCGTTAGGGATAACCTCCAGCACTCACCTACAGTTTCGCTACTGGAAATGGAGTTACTTGAATACCAGATTGATAACATTTTAATGCTGTAACATTTCATCCCTTAAACAAGGTGGATATACTTTAAATAAGTTCTGTCCCATAAAATTTGTGGGCACATACATTTATACAGAGAATAATTCACTTAAAAATAATGAGCTAGTCATCTGGGGAAAAAGTTTTTGGCTCTGTAAGTCAAACGGTTTTAGCATAACAGTAAATTATTTGGTTAGTTACAAACTATATAAGTGTTTCTTTTAACCTCAGAAATCACCAGATTCTTCTGCTCCCAGATATTTTTCGCTTCAGCCTTCTCTTTCTTACTCAGAAGCTCAGGATTGGGCACGGTTCCTGAAGTCCTTGCTTCAATAAGTTTGGTTACAAGTGCCCAAAGGCGCACCTGCCATCTCTGAACGCCTGGCATAGCATCAGCTGAGATGAAAGATTTCAGAAACAAATTACAGTTAATGAATCCAAAACTTTGAAGAAAAGGAGAAAAGACACTAAACATTTTTTTTTAAAAACCCTGTATTTTAAATGAAAGATGTCAATGCAATTAAAAATGCCATTACAAGTAATTTTGGGCTGCTTTAATGAAAAAAAAACAGTAAGATAAAACAAAAGTATTTTTCTGCAAGACTTTAAAATATATGTATAGCAATAACATAGCATTTATAGCAAAAGTATTCGCTACAGTCTGTAAAATAATCCAGTGTTATGCCAGTGTTAGAATGCTCATCTCGTGTTTTAATGACTCAACAAACGAGTTGTACGTGGTCTCATTTTTTGAACTTATGGAAGAATATAAATATATATATACACACACATGTATGCACACACATACTTTTCAAATTGAGAAATTTCTCTTAGAATTTGATTTTAGAAATCACATGTACTTTTGTTGCTACAGAGATCCTACTCTGCTAATGACTTAAGGCTCTGATCCTTGGTACTGCCTTTGGACACAGGTTAGTTTGGAATGTGAAGATTATAAAGCTGTTCACCATGACCTTGAAGGCGTCAGTCCCACTCTGTGGCTGCTCTAAGAATGTGTTTCTGTGATGTTGGGATCGTACTACAGAAAGGCCCCAAGCTATTGCTGCACACAGTCACGTCCTCCCCGTGGTGTGGTGCAGAGACAGCAGTGAAGGTATGCTTGAGGTGTGGCACTGGTACAGCTTCTGCCCTCTCTTCCAGATGTTCCGTGTTTCTACTGGACTGTGCAGCACTACATCACACTGCATGCACAGTATCAACATATCCTAAGACATCCCAGCTGGCAAGAGCTTCCAATTCTGCTCTGGCAACTGCACTTGAGAAGCGCCTGGGCTACAACTAAACTGGGAGAAGACATGGAAGTGACTCCAATACATGTGAATTATTTGTCTGATTGCACTAGATTAAAGACTTCTTGCATTGGGAACAGTAAAGCTGATTGACTATGTCTGCATGATCTTCATGAATTCTCACAGGTGGGACTGGGATAATGATGCTGTCCCCAATCTTCCCATCTATTCATACCAGAAGACCATAGATCATCTAGACATGATAGGCTTGGAATTACCCAGACTGTAGTAATGGTTTAATAAGCTGCTGGGTAAGTTTGACCATATCTGGACCTGCAAAGTCTGGGAGACTTCTTCGCCCACATCAAGGCAGAGAATGACACAAAACCACGCCTTGATGTTCACCACTGAAAGTACAAGGAATTCAGTCTGAAGGGCAATCATCAAAAGGCTATCAAAATACATCCAGTGAAGAGAGGGATCACAACAACTGAGAACCAGTGTTTAATATTCTCTGAAATAGACAATTTTCTGTATTGGGTTTGCATGGCAAGGTTTTGGTAGTGAGTGGCTAAGAGGAGTGGCTTCTCTGATAAGCTGCTAGAAGCTTCCCCCATGTCCAACAGAGCAAATGAAGCTGAGCCCAGGAAGAAGGGAAGGGTAGGGGGAAGGTGTTGTAAATTTGTGTTTATTTCTCATTACTCTAATTTTAATTTGTAAGAAATTAAACTAATTTCTCAGTCGAATCTTTCTTCCCATGATGGCAACTGCTGAGTGATCTTCTTGTCCTTATCTCAACCCATGAGCACTTTTTTGTACTTTTTTCCTCCCTCTGTCCAACTGAAAAGTGCAGAGTGATAGAGCAGCTTGGTGGGCACCTAACAACCAGCCCAAGGTAAAACCCAACACAACTTGCTTGGTTTCTTCAATTTAAACATTCACAATTTTGTTATCATTAAGAAATTCAGACCAAAGCTTAAACATTTAAGACATGATTTTCATCTACTTTTTGTTTTCTTCTCCCATGGAAATATCTTGATGCTGCTGAAATCTCATTTTGCTCACATTTTCCAATACTCTCAACATGACATGAATCCAAAATCTTTCTTTGTATTTCTCAAGTGGTAAACAGGTTGGTTTGACTGACTAAAGCCATTTTTGATAGTATGTGCTAAGCTTCCTTAAAAAATGGATAACCATCAACTTCTAGTAGGCTTTGCAACTAGGATTTTCTACACACTATTCTCTCAATAACATAATTATCCATTTTCAAGATCAAAAAATTCAGCGAAAAGATTGTGCATCACTGAATTAGCTGCTTCAGCTATGTACTGTCAGGGATGCAGCTGTTAAAGCTTGATTCCAAGTGGTTCATTCTTTTTAAGAAACCTTTTCATACGCCTAGCTCTCTACTGTTGCAAGTAGCAAGACGACGACACATGAAGGAATGAAGAACTACACCTTTTCAAACCAGGGGTTAAACCAGGAGTGTTTCATTAAAGCCTTATGCAACAAGAAAGCTAGATTTAAATGAATGCATAAGACTACATTAAAATGCATGAACCACAGTAGATAAAAGAAATCAAGACCTGTCAGTATGATAAATTGCCTGATAGCAGTAAATAAGTGCACAGGAGAAATAATCCCATAAAAATGCCATGCCTACAAATATTAGTCACTAGGAACTCTGATTATGTTCTAATGAGATTCTTCTGAAAACTATTTCATAGTCCATCTTACAAAAGCCATTGCATGTGTGTAAATAAACGGAAATAACAAAATATTGTCAAGTTTTATCTGTAATCCGATAGGATTAGAAAAAGCTTTTCAGTTGATCAATCATCGCTAATTAAAAATAAAAGAGAATGAGGTCCAAGATTGCAGAAGAAAATACCACTTAAATACTTTTCATATAATGCCTTTAGCTTATAAGAGGCAAGCTGCTTGCAATGATCTTGACAGCTTTGTGACTCCCTCTCTTTTAAAAGAAACAAGGGATAAAACCTGTTTATTATACTTTATTGATTAATTTGTTCCAAAACTTGGGCATCAAGAAGCATATTGATTTTGTGTTTAAAATATAACATGCTAGGGAAAAAAAACACAACACAACAAAACAAACAACAGAAACAATTTGACTTACTTTTAGCATCCCACAAAATATCTTGTTCTGGAGGAGCAGCAAAGAGAATATAAAGACGTAGGGTGTCAATGCCATAGTCTTTCACTAATTCTTCAGGGTCTATTCCATTGTACTTAGATTTGCTCATTTTTTCCCAAGTAACTTGGAGCTTCTCACCAGTTTTTAGGTGAACTGGTTCAGTTCCTAAATATTAAGATATTAAAAAAAATATTAAACCAAATTTTTCTTACGTGTAACAGCAATTCATTTTGTTCCCTAAGCATAAGAAGAGACAACTATTTCTTGTGTGTTTTTTTTTTCCCCCAAAAACAGCTTAAAGAGGATAAACACCCATTCTAAACACTCTCTTCCCTCCCAAGTCTTACCTACAGTTATGCTTTAACAAGGGTAATATCCCAATGCTTCCATCACATTATGACAAAAAGTCTTGTAGCATTTGGAAGCTGTATCTGGCTACCTTGAGAGCCCCCGAGATCTAAGCATTGTTACAGTCCTGACATTTAAAACCTCCTAGGTAAGTGTACTGATTCGGTACAATTCTGACTTGCACTTAGGTTTTACAAATACCAGATTTACAGGTTTCAATTGCAGTAAGTTATCCTGAAAAGAATGTGCCTTCTGTTGCGTGAATTGAGAGACAGAACGGGGCATTTACACTGAAAAAGGTGCAACTCAGCAAAACCATCTACTACAGAAAAGCCCTACATTTTCTGGAAAAAAATAGGATAGCATGCAGTGGAAAAAACTGGGAGGGTTGTTTGGTTGTTTGTTTTTTAACCAACTTACAGGGTTTGTATGCAGGAGAAGAACAATGAAAACAAAGTTGCAGAAGAGGAGTGCTTAAGGAAGGCAGATATGACCAAACCACTTTTGTTGCTTCAGGTCCCATAGCCAGGACTTGCCGGTCCAGCTTATGCAGTGAAGGCTCTAGAAAGCACTTGAGAAACACCATTGTTTCCTACGTCCTTTACATGCCTAATATCTACTGCATCTGTGTTAGCTTTGCCATGATGTTTTTGTAGGTTGTCTGTTTACTGGGACTACTGGCTCCATTCAGCAAGCTGCTGACCATTGTCTTAACAAAACTGACTTTTGATCTTTTGGACTATACTGGAGCTAAAATAATAACATAGCACTGTTTCTGTGTTTGGAAGCAATTAAAAGCTGCTGGATTAGTAGGATCTCTGTGCACTCAGCAGTGCATATGAATCCAAAACTCACTGAAGTTGCTCACCAATTTAAATATTATGAGAATTCATTTTCTCTTTTAAATTTTCCCAGCGCTAAGACCTGTACACTGAAGAAGTCCCTGGATGCACCTATGTCGATTTTCCCATGCAGTTTCTCTTACCAGTGAGATCAACCTCCTCTCTCTTCAAACACTGGCCTGTTGTTGTTAGTCTGAATGTCTGATTCTTGATAAGACCTTGAACCAAGAGCTTATGGAAAGGCTCCCTAAGGACGGAATGAAACAGAAACTGTTAAAAAGAGCTATCAAGAGCATACTTTCTGATAAGCCTCAGGTGTCAGGCCAATCAGGCACAAGCATTTAATGAAACAAGAATTTCAAGCTGACTATCATAAACAATTGTCATCTTAGAAAGAGTACTTTGTGCATTTATTCATGGTGGCTGACTGGCAAGTATAAGTGTTTATTTGCATTCCACACATATTCTTGCACCCTGATTTAGCACTAAGTTATTCTAACGTCACTTTTCAAATTAGCATATGGATAATACACAGACGTTTCTTGGCCAACTGTGCAACTTCCCTAACTTCAAGCTAAACCTCTTATGTAAAAGCATTCAAGTACCTGGCCTCACTGTCTTACAAATATTTAGTTCTAGCTTCTCTCTGAGGAGCACAGTATTTTGAACAAATCAAAATGTTGCTGCACATTTCTTTCTACAGAGATAAGATCGTTTCTCTAATATAAGCACTTGCATGCCTTGTCCCACTGCAGAACTAGCCATGGAGGCTAGCTGTACGAAAATAATACACCAGAAAAAGTGTATGCAACGCTGGAAAGTTTGTACATTAGTGCATCAGTTTTTTAGCATCTTGAATGTTGAAACTTTACATTTCTAGCAAAATTTACATCGGGGGAGTAAACTGTCATCAAATGCGTGTATGATAGGGCTAAAAAGAGCCTTGAAGGGCAGTATTGCACTCAGCAAGAAATAAGCTCAAAGTAAACACTGTTCTGGTTGACAGATATGTTATAGCAGCCACCTCCTTTAATGATCTTGCATTTCTAATGCATTGAGTCAGACGTCTGTCCCTGTTTTCACAGAAAAAAAGGCAACGAAATTAATCTCTAGAGCTTTTGGTCCCCACTCAATAGGCCAGGAAAGTAAAGCAGTTCTAACAGCAACCTCAAGAACAGCAGGGGTCAGGAAGGAGATATGGAGCCAGTCCCAGAAGGCACGCACATTCTGGGAGCCTTTTCATGGGATCCTCCAGCACAGAGACATCAGTGACCATCATTCTGGAGGACACGTTAATCAGCACTGGGTACTCCTGACTTGCACCTCCTAATGCCCACATGTGTGCTCTACTTTAAGCAATCTGAATTCTCCACACTTGTACCTAACAGAGCCTCAAATACGTACAAAACAACTTATGAAAAAGGATGTATCGCTCCTACTTCTGAGTTTTTAAAAAGTTAGAATAAATCCTCCTAAAGAAGAAATAGTAAAAGCAGATTTCCACATTTTACTTCACATGCACAAAAAAGTCATAATCCAAAACACTACTCACTTTAAAGGAGTTATTTTAGTATTTTATATAATTAGGAAATACAAATGATATGACAATTTATCTCATGATTTAAAACACAGTAAATTATTTAATAAATAAAGTATTATTAAATTATATAACTAAAGTATTATTAAATTATATAACTTTCATGAATGTTTTCACCATATTAAAGCAGATATCTTCCAAATAGTAGTTATTAAACTAGATGACTGATGTAAGGATATATCTGAAAACAAACCCTTAAACTGGGAGAAAGTGACAGGCTTCATATTTTATCTTCAAAATATTCATGTTTGAACATGAGTTTCCTTCCTTGCATATTTCATATACTTCTAAATATTGTGCAAGTGCTGGTACATATTGATGTCAATTTGTCACAAAGAAGTATGAGTCTCTGCCATGCCACTTGGTTTTATCAACAATGTTAGGTAAGAGTAGAAATTAAAACATCTCTTACAAAGATTTTCTAGACAATACTTCACATTTTGCCTGAAAAATCTGGTTGTTTAGAAACAAAGTAAAGGAACTTTAGGAGATGAGAACTAAAGTCAAATTTAGACAGTACAAACAACAACAACAACAAAGTATTTTAAAAATAGGATGCAAAAATCATCTAAAATTTCAAAAAGTTATCACAAGTTATACAAGTGAATTGGAACATGAAAATTTGGAGCAAAAACTTTGCAATTATATGAACAAGGGTGGGAAATTGCTCAAGGATATAACAGTTCAGGATAAGTTCTTTCTACAAACTAAAGACATTACACCAAGGAAAAATAAAATTAATTTCCCTCTCTATCATTCAGTACTTCAATCTGTTTAAGATCTCAAACAGTTATTAAAATAGCTACACTTCCTGCTATCTAAAATAAAGCTAATGAGGTAGCCAGACCATCCAAATCAGATAGGGCTTTCCACTGGAAGTGATTTTTCAAGGAACACTTCTTTTTAATGACAAAGAGTTAGTTCAGATCATACGCCAAGTTATTAAAAGCTGAATGTGGGAATGAGCATTTCTTATTTTTGTTTATGCTGACAGAGAGTACAAAAATGCAATACAAAATACATTACCAAGTATGGGGAACTCCCCCCCGTGTTCCTAATGGGAGACCGCAGGAGAATGGAGACATGCCCAAAATGAGAAAGCCAGAGCCCATCTAATAAACACAGGGCTCAGGAACAAATTAAGCCCTTCACTGAATGTCTCCCGAAATGCACAGTGATTTTGCCAGTGTTGTGGTGGCTCCATCTCATGTTCACATGCAGAGTTACACTCGGATTTACATGAATAAAACCTCACACCTCAAACCTTCCCCTCTGAAGACAGCAATGAGCTGCCTGGTTACGGAAGGGAACTGCCGAGGGGCCACAGCACAGCAGGTGTGATGAAATTCTGATCTAAATACTGCAGCACCCAGTCATGGCATCATAAATACCTCCTGATCCAAACCACTGTGAACAACGAAAATTAAGCCATCTTCAGGCACATTGACATCACTGACACAGTAAACAAAGAGGTGTCTGGAGTTTCTCTGAATGTTTAATCACATTTCAGATTGTCAGTATGCTGGAATGGCATAAGCCTTCAGCAGTCTGTGAAGTTGGTTTGTGCTCATGCTGAAGTGTGAGCACAGAGACCTTGGTCGTGCGCAGCTTTTGATCATGTTGTATGTCCCACCTGAACTCTGTCTGACACTTCTGAGAAGGATCAGCTGTGCTTGCCATGATGTGTGTAATCCATCTTTTCCCCTTCTGTAACGTTCATGTACAGGTTCATTTCTGTGATAGACTCATCCCTATATAGAGGACCCTGCAATGGATAGTAGGGCAAGTATGACTGACAGATCAGGAACTCCTGCTCAGTGCCATGTCCTCATGCTCTTTGCTTTGCTCTGTGCAAGGCGAGCAGAACTTTCAATCCAACTACAAATGACCCAGCTGGAAGGACTCTGTGGAGCCTGCCACAGTTATAAACAGTGGATTCAGAAGAGGGGATAACCCTAGCAAGGGCTCACCGCATGTTATTTGCACTGTGCACCTTTAGAAAGGCCGAGAGAGCCTAATGCTGTGCCCTGGAGTAAAGACAAGACCTTGGTCAGTAACTATCAGCTGAGTTCACGAGGCTGTGAAACCTGATGTTAGATCTAGCTGTAACAACACAGCAACCTCGTGGAAGCAATTGGAGAATGTGGAAGCTGATCGTTTTAGGCAGAAAGAAGATGATACAATATTGAACATTCAAGATTCTACATAGTCAACAGCTGAGTGCTTTTACTTAAAATCAGCACTAGTGATAAAAGTCCCAAATGAATGCAGAGCAGCTCTAACATCCTTCCTTCACAGAACAAGCTATTTTTGTCACACACATATTTTCTTTTATTTCGTAATGCATTATATGAAAAAAGTGCCTTCTTACTCAGCAGATTTGCTCTCTATCACAGTCAAATCTGCTGACTTAACAGCAACAATAAACGCTTTTATTGCTTTAGAATCCTTCAGGGAGAATGTGCAAGATTCCATTTCCAAATTATGCATCAGACAGAGCTGATTACTGAAGTCTAGGGAAGGACCAGATTCTGTGTAACTCGTATTTGCAGTAATACAGTTGAGCAGGTGTAACCGAGTGTGTCAGCACACACTCACCATGGTGGATTAAGCTGGAACAGATGAGGAGTTTGCTGGCCCCAGCTGCCTACCTGGCCCCTCTCCCAGTGGTGGTCACAGCTGGGAGGGCTCACTGGCTTGTGAATTAATTATAGAACCAATGCACTTTACAGACCAGACTGCTAAAACAAATTGACATCAATTTGGCCTTAATCTGAGATCATGTGTACGAGTACCCAGAGGGTGCCATTTATTCTGCCTTGTCATTACTGAGGAAATGAGCAACAGCTTCCACCATCTTCAGCCCAATCCATTAAAAAATAAAATAAATGATTGTGCCTCATGTTCAGAGGATATTTAAGCTACATTGACACCTTTACAATTTTAAATGCCTACAAACACTTAAATTTCTTATGAAAGCATGTGTGATTTCTGTAAATGCCTATGTTATTATCCATGCTGCCTGTAATATTTCTACAACAATAATCATTACATCATATTTGAAGAGATTCCTTTGAAAATCTACACTATAGATTTTTAATATCTGTTTGCAACCACGTTATTATGTTAATAGCCATTAGTACAGAATTAAAGACTAGCAGGAGATATTTCAATGGATTTGAAAGTCAGAGGACAGGAGCCTAACAATGAAAATTTCCACGAAGAAAACCTATCAAAATGAAAAATTACTATAGAGAAATAGGGGAATCATAAAAATTTGTAAGGATGCTAGATAACACTTTAAATAGTGGCAGCTCTCATTAACCAAGATATAGCAGAATTTTCTTAATTTAACCAGGGAACAAGACCTAAGCTACTAGAGAAGGATTGAAAACGCACTAGGGGGCAGTGTTTTTTAACATTTTAGTGTTTTCCCCCAGAGCTGTGGGTTTCGAAACCAAGACTTTTGAGCTTCCTAACGATAAGCCTGTTCTTTCTAATCACATTTTTCCAATCTCTGAGACTAGCCCTTGAGCAGTTCAAACAGAAGACTGAGCAAAAGTGGCTTCTGACCAATGCTAAAACATTTAAAACACATGGAAATATTTTTAAAGCAGTTATAATTTCCATATCAAAACAAAATCCTAATCTGACTTCATGGCTTCAAAGCACCTAATGCAGTAACTTGCACAGAGCTAAAGCAAGCAAACATTTTTGTGCATGAGGATGAATTTGTTACAATCATCCTAATTGAAGCAGTTCATACAACAAACCTGCAGGGCAGTGCTGTAACATATCTTCACATGTGCAACAGTTCTTGAGATTGTATATGGCATTAAAGTAATTCTTCATAGTCTTGCAAACTGCTTCTACAGAAAGCAATTTTAAATTTTTTCTGCTGTCACTAGATTTTTTTAAAATTAAAGAGTTTTTTTTCTGCAATCTACCATATTTAGACCAGTCTACAGTACACACACAGCTTTTGTGCTACTGCTCTGCCACAGCTGAGGGTGAACAAAACACATTCCAAATTAATACAACTGCAGAATCAGAGAGTCTTTAAATTGGAAGTCATTTGATGCAACTCTTTTCTGACATCACACCTAACTTCGGGTTGTTCAGGGTCCCATCGGGCTGAGTTTTAAAAATATCTGATGATGGAAATGCCACAATGTGGTCAAATCATTCCAGTCTCATCACCTTCATAGTCAAAACTATTTTCCTTCTGTCCAGCTGAACCTTGCTGCAGTCTGTGACTGTTACTCCTGTCCTTTCTCTGTACATCTCTCAGTCTGGTTCTATCTTATCTATAAACCTCCTTTAGGTAGCAGTAGACTGAATTACATTCCCTCCTTAGGCTTCTCTTCTCCATGGGGAACACACCCAGCTCCCTTTGACTCTCTTTCTCTGCCATATGCTGCACTCCCTGAATATCTCAGTGCTCATCCCCAAGATCCAGTTTGACAATGTCTCTCACACTGGGAAGGGGGAGAGGGGGGGACAGCTCAAAACTAGACACAGTATTCCAGATGTGCCTTCCTGAATGATGAGCAGAGATAACCAAAGCTGGACATGGTTTTGCTACTGCAGTGGAACAGACTGTCACGCTGACTCACATGTAACTTCCTGTTCATCAGGACTCCTAAAACCCTTCTCTGTTGCAATCCTCCCCAAACAGATGGTACAGCCCCAGTTCTGTGGGTAATCTGCTCCATGTCCAATCCAGAATCTTGTCTTCAGATTTCTGACCTGCTTTTCCCCTCATCAAAGTCCTCGGCACAGCATGGCTTTTCTCAGTGTGCAGTGATAATGAACCTGTTGAGGGTGAGCACTTTGTTGCATTGCCAAGGTTATTGCTGAAGATGGGAAATATAGCTGGTCTCAGAGGAATACCACTTGCAAACAGCTAACTTTGAACATTGACCCTTTGAATCGGATAGTCTAAACAGCTTTTTCTATCCATACTGCAGTCCACCCACTCAGCCTGTACCTCCCCAGTCAGACTACAAGGATGCCATGGGAGAATTTGTTAAAAGCCTTGTTAAAGTCATAAAAGATATGCACAGCTCTCTCATCATCCTCAGATGGAATCATCCCACCATAGAAGGAAAGCAGATTAAGTTGGACATAATTTTCTCTTGGTAAATCCATGGTGGCTGCTCCCACTCACCTTGTCATCCACGTGCCTAGAACTTGTATGTGTCTGGTTTACTTAAGTGATCCCTAACTTGATCCTACTTTACAGTGGGGAGTATCTCTCTTCTTTAAACTCTCCTGCTAAGCACACATCCTGACAGGAAATGCCAAGGCAAAGGCTGTTCTTTGCTACTTAGGCTCTTTGATTTTGCCTCAGGCCGACATTTTCCTTGATGTATCTGCAGAAATCTTTTTTACTGCCTTCACGTTCTTCATCAGTTTCAATTCTAGATGAGCTATGGCCTTCCCTAATTCAACTTTGCCTGCCCAGTCAATGCTTCCACATTTCTCCAGTGGTAGCCCATCCTCACTTGCACTTTCCTTGCACTGCTTTTGGTGCTTAAGGTTGAAAGCCTCCCTATTTTGTTGCACACCAAAGTGGACCATTTACTTTGCAACAACATTTCCCCCGCTCTGTGATCTCACTTTATATTGACAATATTTCAGCCACAGCTAATGTCATTGGGAGAGTCGGAAGTATTCGGCTAGCAAGAGAACATTTTGCTGCTGTGTGTTACAGCTCCACTAGATGGCTGATGGATTAGGATTGTAAAGTCTTTTGTAGCATTAATAAGCCTAAATTTTCTTGCAAGGGAAAGCTCTGAAATTCTCTGCTTAAAGGAATGGTGCTTCTGAGAGAAAGGGTCCACTCCATGAGAAGAACTAGCCTTCCTGCTGCAGCTGCAGAAGCTGGAGGCAACAGAGGGAACACAAACAGTCTACATCCAAAATTTCAAATACACTATTCACTGCAAACTGTTTGCAGGCAAGAAGGAGTCATGAAAACACCTTGTCTATTTTCATCAAATTATTATGAAATAACTTGGGGAAACAGTCTGCTTGGCTCCACTAACTAGTCCATCTTCTTCTGGCTCAAAGGTGCTTAAATTCTTGTTTTGGAGCAAAACTACTGCATTTGAGCAAGTTCAGTGCCATATATATGTAGGCTCCTCTTTTACATCAAGTTTTTAGAGGGAATACTTGTACAGAATGAACTTATATGAGTTGCCAGTTGAGAAATTACTGAGCAGTTCTTCTCATGGGGTCACTCATATTGATTCAATTTATTCAATCCTCTCTACGTTTGGGAGAACAGGAGAGAGCATGGGGCAGCATTTCATTGTTCTGACATTAGTATCCTCCAAGCTGAGGCATTCCTGGGATGACATTTTGAGGTACAAAAGGGCAGAATTTCAGTAGCAATGGGGATGTTAAGCTAAGAACCTATCCAAGAGGCCAAAGAACAGAACAGATGACTCACCTTCCAGCATCAAACTTTACCTCTAAAACAAATTGACAGCAGATAAACATACTGCTTTTGCTTATCAAAAGGTGTTTTGCATTGTTCAGCTCCAATGCTACAGTGAATTATAGAAGTGCTTAGTTTCCTACATATGCATGGTTCCACTGAAATGAATGGTATTACTGGCAGGAAGTTACTTAATTTGAAATAATAGCACTAGTCAGAATCCCTAAAGTTACTAGTTTATGCATGCTTTTGCAGGCTGAACAACTACAGCAGCATTTTATCACTTGCTTTGAGCCAGTTAATACTCTTGCAATAAAAATGTTATGTATGTACACATACAGAAATTACAACTGACTATGAGAAACCAAGTACTGACAAAGTAGGAAAATTCAGGCTTATTCAGTGTAGTCCTACCATTGCAACAATGTTCACTAATACTCTCACTAGTCATATGTAATATGGAAGACTTTTACAGAATTATATAAGGCTTACTTGTGTTTTGTCATCTTTAGATCATGGCAAAAATGGCTGAAAAACCTTGCATAGAATAAGTGCATAACTGCATGCTCCTTTCCTCCGATGTACAAATCCACAGGCATCCAGTAGTCTGCTAAGTCACTATTAAAGGGCCTGAAAAAACAAAATTACAGAAAAAATACAATGTAGAAAGGAAAGACCAGTGCTACCAAAGTAGCTCATCATACTTGACTAGACAACTCTGTTTGCCAAGAGCAATACATATGTGATAAAACTTTCATTTTGCTATAATGTTTTACAAAGTGAAATGCTTATTCTAGACAAAAATTTAATTTCCACTGAGATGCAGTTCCACGAAGAGACTATTTTCCTATATTTCAGGTGAGCAACTAAGACTTCACATATATTACCTGAGAAAGTGATAAAAAGATTTGCCTGCTCATTAAACGACTTTTTAAATAAATACCCTGTGGCTAGCTTTAAATTTTTTAGCATTTATCAGGTTATATATACAAATATATTAGAGTGAAAGACAAAAGGCATGTCCACTCAAAAAAAGTTGATTTTTTTAATCGGAGGTTTGCACTGTTGCCATTAGGGGGCAATGGCGCAGTTTAAGGCGGCAGAACCCCCATAGAGTCAGTTGGGTCACCGCACTCCAACTGAAATGCTCGATGAAATGACAGTAAATTTGTCATTTACAGCATATTTATTATGTCGTTGGAGATCACCTGCATGGTTTCCTAGCATTGCTTACTGCTTCATTACATACTGTCATGTCTCTTGTAATGGGCTCTCGCCTCAAAAATACCATTTGTATAGAAGTTCTTCTCTATGACCCTGTTCTAACATTTGTATCTACTTGTTTTGTCAGTCTGTCTAATTATTTCATCTGTCATTTTTGTAGTAGCAACACGTTTTTCCTCACAGATCAGCCCAGAAGCAAATAATGGACCTGGGATTCATGTCTTTAGAGGAACAAATCAAAACTAACTTGTTCATAGCGTTCCAAAATCAGTAGAGTAATTCTTGCCAATTGCAGACCAGTGAAATACGGCTCATGGAAATGAAGGGTTTACATGTGCCTAGCTTAGCTAAAAAAACTAACTAAATAGATCAAATGCAGGTAGCAATTTATTGCAGTAGACCATATAAACATTCTCATTTCAATATAAACCAGATTTAGCTACCCTAAGCTGTTACTTTGACAGCTGAATGTTACATCTGACTATTTCTTCTTCAACTTCTGGAAAAGTCCCTCTTGTCCGCGCACAAAAAAGTATTTTAAATTGTCACTGGACAGAAAGCAGTCTGCCTAACTCAGTAATAATAATATATTCATGCTATCTAGAGAATAATTAAAATTAGCATGAAATAATAGTATTTGCAAAAGATTTGTCTTTAGTTTAACTAAACTAGTGCTGCCAATATAAAAAAAATAATTGGCCCAGCTATATTAAGTCACTGGGTCTGTTCTCAGACACTGCTCTGCACAATAAATAAATACTCACCCAAACAGCCCTTCATGTGGTATCAATATTTTAAAATGCAACTCTTTTTTGTCTTCCACAAACCACTTAATAGGGATGTTACACTAATTCCTCTTTGGCAAAAACAAAGCTATCAAGCAGCGCTACTAAAGGCAGACTATGAAGCGGAAAAACAGGTAAATAACTACATCTGCCTTCCCACACTCTCCAGCCACCAGTGAATAGCACATGAAAAATCTCCTTTTGTTAATTTGGCATGTAGTGGAAGTGCTGACACAGCAGGAGCTTGCTGTGATGCCACTTCACTTGAGGTCTGCTCACAAGGAAGTAAGAAGAGTCATTGGAATTTGAAAGGAGAAAAATGAAGGTGCTGTTCTTGGCAGCTGGATGTTACACTGGACTATTCCTCTTCTCACCAGTGTAACAGCACTGTCTGTCCACACACTGAACTGCTCAGTGCATTGCCAGGGAGGATACACTCCATGCAACTTACCACAGTCTCAGAGAGTCATGGCAGGCCGCCTGTTATTCCTGATGGAACCCTCCACTAAGGACTATTTTCAGCTCCTCATCTGATTATTTCCTCTGTGCCCTGCCCCATAATGTGCTTTTGTGCAAACTTCTGCCCCTTGCCCTGTAGCTCCTGTGCTTACACAGTAGCGTCTACACATCCTGCCCTTGTACATCTCCTGGCGTGGGAGCAACCAAATGCCACATTTTTAGACCAGCTCCTAGTCTACTGCCCTGGTTTGGGCTGTGATAGAGTTTATTTTCTTCCTACTAACTGGTACAGAGCTGTGCTTTGAATTCAGTATGAGAATAATGTTGATAACGTACTGATGCATTGATTGTCGCTCAGCAGTGCTTCCTCTAAGCCAAGGATTCTCAGTATCCCATGCTCTATCAGTGAGCAGGTGGCAAAAGAAGCTGGGAGGAACTATGGCTAGGACAGCTAACCTGAACTGGTCAAAGGAATATTCCATACCCCAGGCAGTCATGCCCAGTATATAAACTGGGGAAGTTGTCTGGGAGGCGCAGTTGCTGCTCGTGGAAGGGCTGGGCATCAGTCAGCAGGTGGTGTGCAGTTGTATTGTGCATCACTTGTTTTTCTTGAGTTTTCTCTCTCTCTCCCAATCCTTTTTATTACAATATTTTACTTTGTTTCAATTACTAAACTGTTCTTATCCCAGCCCATGAGTTTTACTTTTTTTTCTCCTCCTGATTCCTCCCCAGCCCACAGGGAGAGGAGGGGTGAGTGCGTCAGCAGCAATGTGGTACTCAGATGCCAGCTGGGGATAAGCCACAACATCTCCCCTGCGCTGTGCTCAAGCCAGGGGGCAGGCACATAATGAGGGCGGTGTGGGAGTTTACATCCTCATCTGTAAAGGCATTTAGAAGCTGGAAGCACCTGATTATCTGGTCTCTTCCTTCCCTTCTTTTCTGTGCAGCAGGCTTGCCCCTGACGGCCCTGTGCCTGCAGCCCTCACCTGTCTGTGTTGTGAGGGTCGGTGTACCTCAGGTAGTACCAAGCAGAGTCAACAAATGTATCCATGGTATCGACTTCTCGCCGTGCTGCTGCCTTACACCTGAGCAAGAGAGAAGGAGAAAAGCTATTTTTAGGTAAGTGACAAGCTTGGAAAAAACCTGCCACAAAGACGTTTAGACTGAAAACTGAAGGGGTCTGAAACGGTCTGAAAAGTGACATGTTCAGAAAAACTCAACATCAACAACAGGGCGCGCTCCTTCCCTCCCCCTCCCAAAACATACAAAATGCAAACCAAAAAGAAGCCTGAATATCCATCATATCCAGCAATAGCAGAAAAGAGCACTGCACTGGACAGCCCTCTTGATCATATGTTCCTGGAATTTTTTAGAATTGCCATTTTAAAAGAAACAAAGCATGGACAAGTGTACTCTGCCATAAAGCTAATGGGTACTGAATATATATCACATTAGTTAGGTGCCAGCAGACAAATAACTTTATAAACATTTAGCAGAAGGAGCAGGTGGTTGCCTCTCACTGCTTGTCTATACAAAAATGTCTTTGCAGATTCCATTTATTATCTCTAGAAAAAATTAACTTAGTTTAATTTCAGCTTTCACTGACATGTAGCAAATCTCTCCTAGACCTTGTAGCACAATTTTAATTTGTGATTATATAAATTAATTTTTTATTACAATTATATTGGCAGCTCTAAGAAAAAGTTTTAAAATAGATTTTAGATGCTCAAGTTACTTTCTGGTAATTTCTCCTTGAATATTAATTGTTTGCAGAAGCCAATAATCACATTTAATAAATTTCCATTTGTTGTAAAGCATCCCTTGTAAAACTCTTACTGTTAAAACAATGGGATTATTCTAATTTCAGTGGAACTTTGTAACCTGTGACACTCATATATAAATGCCATTGGCTGCATGTAGGAAATGTATGCAGTTTATAATTGTATGTATGTGTGTGATAAGTATACATAATAGATGGGGACTGGCTATTTAATATTTTTCAATTGCATATTTAGTCTCTGATCAGGCCTGATGACTGAGCTGCAACATGTATCTGCCTGTCTGTCTCAATCTTCAGCTCGGCTTGCCAAGGCAAGTTTAGAGAGAGCATCACCACTTAACATTTTTCTTCACTTTCTCTGCCCCTGGTCCTTCTCTACCAGCAAGTTCTTCTTTCAATGGGAATAGTGCAGTAAAGGAATTTTACTTCTAACTGCTTTTTAATGTAGAATAATAATTCTATTAAATTGTACATATAAGCAAAGACTTGGCCAATGTAAAAGAATATTGTACTGCATTGAAAAAGAATGGCTTTTCAGTCAAAAGCAAGAATACATTAACTGACCCATAATTACATCTGCTTCATGCCTCTGTGCTCTAAATGGACATGGTTCACTAACACAGAGACAGCATGAGCATCTTTCAAAGTTTATACAATTTATATCAATACTGTGATTACAAGCACAATACTGTAATCTCATTAGACAATCTTCAGACGACTAACACAATTACCTGGACTTGTATAACAATGAATAACTTGGGCATCTCTCCCATTTATGATTGCTAACATTATGGTCACTTAAATACTCAGACTGTTGTATCTTTCCAGCTGGCTTTCCTTATTAATTCTAGATATTAAATGCAACTAATAAAACCCCCTATTACTGGAGAGAAGGATCAAAGGCAGGGATGATGTAACTTCTTAGAGCAAGGAAAAGCAAGGATGACTACGCACACAAAAGCAATAGCTCAAACGATTTGAAACTGTAGCAGACGTGGATGAGCAATACTGAAGATAGCTGTCAAATAAATGAGAATTAAGAAGTCAAATAAAGGTGAGAATTTAAAAAAAAAGGTGGATTTCATCAAACTATCACATTTTAGGCTGACAAAATAATCCTTTATTTCTGACTCAACAAATGCCCTTGACTAACTTCTAAGTAGGGCAGCCACAATAACTATACAGAAATCATAAGAATTTGCTATCCATCAAAAGTATATTACTGACTGGTAAATAACAAAATAATTTTGTAATTAAGGTTGTGGGGGAAGCTAAGAGTGCAGACAGAGACTTTCAGTCACATCAGGAAAATTTTTCCATTGAAATTAGAATTGTAGACCAAGGCATTTCTGGGGGTTTTACTAAACCTGTGTATCTTATTTAGTAAGGTTTCACTGCAAAAGTTGCACTTTAAAATACATTACTATCTGCAATTTCAATAGGCACATCTGAGAAGAAATTTTCTATGCAGAAATGTGGGAGTAAAATGTCTGTTTTGCAAAAAATACATCTTATCAACAAAAGTCAAACTACATGTTCCCAGAAAACCATGGAAGTGCTGTGCATAAGCTACCTAATTAGAAATTAAAACCCTGCTGATATTCTACCTTTTAAATATTAAAATGAAGTTAGATGTTATGAATCTGCTGCGTTACGAAGAGAGACGTATTGTCATTTTAATGTCTGATTCCCCTGCCTGGCAGCCTGGTAACATACTTCTCATTTGGTCAGTCTGTTAGCAGCAGCACTGCATTACACTGCTGATGAAAAACGTCTCTGATACACCTCATGTTGTACCAGTTCCTTCAAAAGAGTCTTTATGCAAACTTCAGCGTACAGAGTATCGAAGCAGCTCTCAAGATTACACAACTGATTTTCACAACATATCTTTCACTACTTAATTTAGGTTGTTTTATTTCTTAAAAAGCTGGACTACATACAAACAATAAGGCTTACAGCACTGACAAGATGCATATACTTACTATCTCCTTCAATCTGAATTATATGCTGTTATCTGTAATGTATAATGCATGTAATTCTTCATGATCAAGATTTATATAGCTGAGGGAACTCTCTATTGTTGGACTATTGCAAGAAAATGAACACAATGTTCGTTTCCCTAACAAAAGGACATAATTTAATAATCATCATAAGCTTCACATGAACACTGGTGGTGAAAGATAATTAAAATAACTGTAGTAAATGAAGTGAGAAATACTGTTAAGAAATGGGAAGCAGGGAGAAAATCATTCAGGTTTTCCTTTTTCCTTTCCTCCAACTTAAAACCAGTGAGTTTTGCTTCAGCTTGTTTATGAAAAAATAGCCGTAGGTGTTTGTGTTGCAAAAAAGGAGTTTTACAGAGTACATAGGAAAAAAATCCCTATGCCGAGTCAGACTAAACATCATTCTGGAGCAGTCACCTGTCTCAGAGCAGTCAGTCGCCAACACTGAGGGGAACAGCCCAAGAAACAGGCAGGTGCAAAGCGATCTCTCCCCAACTGCAGCAAATGCAGCACTGGCTTACCTTGGACAGGAACAGTTCACCCAGTCAAGAGCACTTTCTAAAGGAGAGGCTCCCTTTCCTGTGAAGGTGGTTACATTGGGCAACACCACCGGTAAGTCTTCATAAGGTACGGGAACGGTGCCGCACGCCTGGCAGTGAATGACTGGAATAGGAGTTCCCCAGTACCGCTGTCGAGATATTAACCAGTCTCTTAATTTGTCACTTGTTAGGTCTCCACCTATTCTTTTATTTTTGGCCTGCTGAGTAATAGCTTTCAAAGCCTCCTGCCGAGTCATGCCAGTGATCTGATTGAGAAAAGATAAAAAAAAAAAAAAAAGAGAAGCAGAAGAAACAAAAATTTATCCTTGCTGTCAGTGAAAATGCAAGAACAGACAAAAAAAAGTCATAAATGCAACTTCCAGAGTCAAAGTTCATGAGCATTATAATAATTTTCCCCTTCCCACAGCTTAACATCATCCTGTACAAGAGATTATTCATATACCAGCTATGCTTTTGAGCCCTTGTGCTAAAGGATAATCTTGATGGGCTGAATAGAATAAGGCTGAGAAAGCATCGTGTAGATGCCTTCAGCGTCTATTTGCAGATACTTGCATTTACTGTTCATATCTTTATCAGGTGCTGTATACCGAAACTCCCAGAATTCTATTACCAACATAAGGTAGAAACTGAGGAAATGCAAATGTTAAAATGGTTTGCTTTCTCCTATGCTCATTTTAGGTTTTTCTGTTCTTGCTTTCACAAATACCTTAACCACTTAGATCCTACCTGGTACGTAAGAGAATATAAGCTTTGTGTCTGCTATCAAACACATTTTTTCAAGAGCTATACCTAAAGATAAGATTTCCATGCCACTTGAGGTATATACGTTACCATAAAGGCTGAAACACTTCATTTCAGTGAATATGTGGAAAAAGGACTAATGTATCATTTAACTTGAAAATCTATTGAGAGAAATTTGGAAGCATAAGTTTGGCTTGATTCTAAAAAAAAAAAAAAACAAAAAACCCCCCTTTAATCATACAAAGTATTTGGCACTCCTGAGAAAACAGATTTAGTTTATATTGTTAAGTTGGAAAGGACTCCATACTTGTATACCCACCTCTGCAGAATTAATGACCTTCTCCAAACCATTTGGCAATGTCTCAATGACTTCAGTGAAAGAAATGCCCAGATTCTTAGCTACTGCAGCATCTTCTGCACTAGTACTAGGAATTCCTAGGAGGGATGAAAAAATAAATCAGTTCAGGAATTGACTAACATGGATATCAATCATCACTTTCAGGAAAAAAACATTTCATTTCTATGACACTCTCTTTATAATGACTTACGCTTGCCTACAAGAGTTAAAGAAAAATATCTAAGAATAAAAATGTTTTCATATTCTTTAAGCAGTAAAATTCAAACAGCAATAATTACAAATGCATTTCTCAGTTCCTCTGTAATTCAAATGTTCATCAATGTCCTACTGCTGAAAAGGCTGAAAATTTGATGGTTCTGAAAAAACTAAAAATAAAGCTACAAAATTTGGACAGAATCACAAAATTTTCAATACAGTTATATTATCTACATATATTTTAAAAATACAAATTCTAATTCTAAATGCTAACACGACAACCAAAGAGTAAACAAACAGTTAAAATAGCCCTCCTGTTTCAATAGTAAATTCAATCCCTTTCTAATTTCATAGCTTATTAAAATGTACCACAACATAACTGTCTCTAACATCACTATCCCTTTAACTTATTATCAAAGCCATGATTTGTTTATAAACTCAGAAAAACTATTCAAATAACATCAATTTTCTATTCGGAATATAACCATTGAGAACACTTCTTACAGCTATTCAAGTCAATTGCAGAAGTCACAGTATTTAGGGCCCTTGATGCTATCTTTCCTGCTGCATATTATTATGTGTGACAGTCATCCATTTTAGTTCTGGTCTGGAGGATCACCTTTCACATTTATTAAACTCACCTTTATTATCCCATGTATTCTGAAATAACATTGGGATACTAACAGATTTATTATTTCATAGAATCATCATAGAATCATAGAATAGATTGGGTTGGAAAAGACCTCCAAGATCATCAAGTCCAACCCCTGATCCAACTCCAATTACTATAGCATGGCACTAAGGGCCACATCCAATCTCTTTTTAAAAACCTCCAGGGATGGTGAATCCACCACCTCTCTGGGTAGGCCATTCCAATGCCTGAAATGTTCCTGTTCATTTCCACAGAGCTACATCTTCCTGCATATTTTTCCCTTTCACTGATAATTTTATTATTCATTTGACCAATCTTGCACAACTGCTGTCATCCTTAAAAGGCAAAGAACCTTATTCCGACAAGCCAATATCAACACTAAGTTGGTGAAAACTACAGACAAAAACTCTCATAATATTGGCTGAGCACATTAGAATTACTAACATACAAACTGCTTCACTTAAAACTGGTTTAACAATCCTCTTTGTTCAGGGAATGAAATGCCTGCTATACATTCACTCTGTCAACACGTGGAAGTTTGGAAGCAGATAACTAAAGAAAATCAAGCGAAACACTCCTGTAATAAATAACTCCTTAAGTAGCAAAATATGGAATTGCTATTTTATCTTTCCAGCAGATGCACACTCCTGCCATTTCAAGGCTCTGTTACAAAATAATGTATGTATCTTAATTTGACAATGAGTCCTGCAGCCTGCAACAGGTGGCTTCACAATATGCTCTACAAACGGAAAAAAAGCAGGTCCCACTTTTTCGTTTGCCTTCTTTGGAAAAGATGATGCTATTAATGTACATTGGCAAAGCTCAACAGCTGGCATCCAGAGCTTCCCAGGAAGAGCTGGGCTGTTTCCAAAAGACATAAGACCAAGGTATGTGCCAGTGAGCAAGCTGGAAGCTTTTAAGGAAAAATAAGATTAGGTATCTTAGTTATTTGGCTTCTATTACAAGAGGAAAGATTCTGTTTCTCAAAACCAGATTCATGTATAAAGTGTAAGATGCAGGCATGTTATAAGGAAGGTATGCAAGTAGATAATTTCCATTAGCCCTCTGACATTTTTGCACAGTCAGCTGGTTTCATTCAGCCCAGTTGTCCAAGAATAGCCAATATAGGGAGTGGTGAGAGCAGCAGCACCAGGACAGGAAAGAAGTATCAGCAACAGGAAGGCAACAAAAGGGACTTGAGGGATAAGGAAGGTACTGGGAAAAGGGAAGAAGAGATAACTATTTCTTATTTGGACTGGCACAGAACATTGTCTCCTCAATGCAGCTGAGATGAGACCACGGCAAGGCACAAGAGTAAACAAAAAGCTCAGTGGGTGTAGATTAAAACAGACACTGGTTTTAAAACTTAGTACTATTTCTAATTTTACTTATAAGGACAATCATTATATAAGCATATGTACTAAGCTGCCCAAGTTGGGGGACTGGGCTCCCTGTGCAGGAAAGGAGCCAGACAGGCAGCTTCACAGGACAACTTCGAGAACAGAAGCCCACTGCAGGCGATTCAGCATCCTTTAGCAACGCCCCTCCCCTGCCATTTAGGGATCCTCAACTCTAAATCAGGTACCTTAAATTATGGGAATGCCTCCTTTAGAGATAAAGGATCCAAGATAACTTTCCAAGACTACCTGAAAATAACTATTACCTATCCTGAACTATTTTACTGGCCGCAACACAAATATTATCAGGTAAAAGTCAAACTTGGAAGCTTTGTACATTTACTGTCTGAAACGTTTCTCTACAAGAATGCGCATAATTTATGTAAACATAAGACACAAAAAGTCAGAAGTTAGGGTTGTTTGTCAAAAAATGGTACAGTTCTGTTTTGATTAAGGATGGTGAGAGACAGCCAAACACACAAGCATTGTGGATAATCAATCTTCTTAAGATATGCAGATCCTCAAATTCAGCTCATTAAATGCATTAATTTTATAATATTTCCATTTAAATTTATCATCCTGTAAGTCTCTTCCCCCAGACGGATTCCACATAGCTGCTTTTCCCTTCCTTCTTCACTGATGAAGAACAGAATTACCAAGTCCAGGAGAGAGCCTCTGAGTTCAAAGATTTATTGCAACAGTACCTTGTGCTTCAACACGGCAACTGAAAACTATACTATTCCACTTACACATTAAATGTAACATACCTATTTTAGTGTCAAGAAAATTATCAAAATTGGTTTTTGCTGAGATGACTATAGGAATCTCCTGATTGGTAAGCAAATTCACAGCTGTCACTGAAGTGAGTGAGTCTGAAAACAAATGTAATGAAATGGTAAGAAAAATATGACAGAAGATATACTAAGAACATCACTTACCATTAGAATGCAGGTTATCTGAAACACACATGAATTTTAAATTACAATTTTCTTTTAAAAAGAAATAAAATGAAAAAATCATATTTCTAAAAAGCTCAGATATATTAATATGTTCAGTTAGTCAGATTGACAAATTTTCATGATTAGAAAACGTACTTATAACAAGCACCTGAGTAAGATCTGGATTACAATAAAAAAATTCAGCCTTTGACCAAAATTCAGGCCTTCTGCAAACTTGTATTAATTGGCTTTAGTAAGCCCTGATTTTTACACCAGCATACAATATTACAAAATTCCACCAAAAAAATCAGATAAAACAGTGGAACATATATCCTTATGACTAATTTCTCACAGAAGGACTACAAAGCATGTGAAATACTGACAACTGTTAAAAAGCCACCTAAGTAACGTACTGATTTGCAAACAGAATATTCATATTATTATTAGAGATGAGGAAGCCAGTGTCCACAAGGAAGGGGAGAAAGGAGAGAATCAAGGGTGAGAACTGTAATAAGCTCAAAGTGATGTACAATGTGCAACTTGGGAGGCTCAGCAAGAAGCAAACAAAATCTAAATACTCTAAGTTTTAAGGATTCAAACCCCAGATCACACTTTGGACCTATTTCTAACTTTTTCAGTGCCTTTCAGATGATTTAACAGATTTCACAGAGTATTCTGAGTTGGAAGGCACCCACAAGGATCATCAAGTCCAACTCTTTAGTGAATTGACCATATGGGGATTGAACACATGGACCTTGGTGTTCTTAGCACCATGCTCTAACCAACTGATGATAATTACAGTAATTAAAATATGGGCTGCTAAGAGCTTACTTTCACCTATTTTCACAGCTAAGCCTAGGAAAGTCTTAGGTTTGTATTGCAATGCATAAAAGTTGCTTGAAGTAAAGTAACAGCAATTTTGAGAACAGGGCTGCTGTATCTCATCACTCTTCTTAACACAAATGATATATTTATTTCTTTCTAATTAATAATTTTTCAAGTTTCAGATGTCTGAGATATTCCTATTATAAAGAAAATTTCCACATTCAAGCCACTGCACACAGCTCTCCTCCTCTGTTTAAAAAAGGTACAAAAGGAGTAATTCCATTCTCTAAAAGCAACTAACCAAAAAGCGTCATGAACAGGAAGCTGAGTGGGTAGGACAGTCTGCTTTTAAAAATAACTTCTCTCTTCTACCCAGCAATAATTTTGATCTATTGCTGGAACCCAGAATAATAACTCCAGTTTATGAAGGTGCTCTTTCCTGTGCTCATTTGCTCACATTATTATCATGATAACTGAAACGAGATGATATTACAGTTACAAATGTAAAAGAATCCATATTTATTGAGTATTTTATTGAGATAATGAACCACGTAAGGGTCAAATCTTTATCTCAGACACCTCATACCTAGAGGTGTCAAACTAGAAGACTTACCAGATTCTAAATTAACACAAATTTTTCTGGGCAAAAAAACTGAATGTTTGAAAACTGGTTGCTCCCATCTATTTGAATAATAATAGCCTAAAATACGCACCTATACTCCAAAAGTAAAGGTATTAGTTTTTATTAGTATTAATTTTCAGTTACCTAGTGAGAAAACAACTTTCTAAAATCTGCTCTAAAATATAAAAACATAAACTCCTAATTATTTAAATGAGAAAACAGTGAAGAAAGGGATTTACAAGACTATTGCCATTGAAAACAATTACACTTCATTAAATTAAAAACTGTAATGTTACTGGTGAATTTTTTTAAAAAATCTTGGTTAATGTGAAAATACGCTCTATACAAGGCCATCCAAAATTTCTTTTTATTTAAATGGCACCACTGGCCTTTCTTATGTACCACGGCTGAAATGCAAGGCTGAAAGTTCACGTAGGAATTCCTCTCCTTTATGTTCTCTTCTTTGGAAAATATCAGTCTGTGCCTCAAGAAATAATAAGAAATATTGGCCAATTTCAACTGAAGAATACATAGAAGTATATTTACAAGTAGCAGGTGTACACAAAAGGAGAGTTATGATCCTGGAATTGTTCCCCTCGAGGACTTATGGCCGTCATTATCCCAGCTGAGAGTGTCTTAACTTAGCTCAACCAAAAGGTTTAAGTTTACCGGTAACAGACACAAAAGAGTTTTTACAAGTATTTCCACTTAAAAACCAATACGAAAAGTATACTGTTGTCCTTATCAAAAGCACATTGCACTTGTGTGGTTTGGCTTAAAGCACAAAAACCAAGGTACAGGCACACGCATGGCTGTAGTTTCTCCAGTTAGTGCTTTCATTTGGCTCAACTGCAAGAACTGCACATTTGTTCTCCAAAATTCTCCAAGCTTTGCTCGCCTCTGAGACAAGGGCTCTATATACGCAACAAAATCAGGCTCTGTTTTGTTGTTTTGTTTTTTCTACTAGCAAGCAAACCTTTTCAAGGTTATAGAAATTAGGCACTCAAAAAAAAAAAGCAGGATCTGTGCAACCAACACATTTTCTCACAAGATTCCTGCTTCACCGCTGTTGACATCAGATGTTATACAGACAATGAAACCAGTAGGGGGGAAAAAAAATATTGACCACCAGTCTGATGTAGAAACAAAAAATATTCAGTATACATTGTATTTACTCTTGTAATTTTCAGGTTTTCCAAACAACAAAAAAATACTATGCCATGGATGCTAAATGCAGGCAGAAACGGTGGTAGGAGCCTTCAGAACGCAGTTAACAACATTAAAGAATTATCACTTATTTGTATCCTCTGTCACTTATTTGTATCCCCTGTACAAGTCATGAATAGGGATATTCTGAATTCACTCCATTAGTCTTGTATTAACTAAGGATCTGCACAGGAGAGCATTATTTTGCTGTCTATCCATGATCACTCTGCTCTGTATTTGCAATGTATTGCTCTCTTCATATTCCCCGTGACAGGAAGGAATCATCGTTGGTGCAAGAGTTGGTTCTGCTGTCTTTGTGCTAATGACAAATTACCATATAGACATGAGATTTTCCCATGGGCTGACACAGTCAAATTTGGACTATTCATTTCTGGTAAAAGCCTTACAGCCATTATAAAAAGAAGAATTCTAGCACAGCTGCTCTCACCACATCTGAAGCCAGGACAGGCTGGTGTGACACTGTGTGACATATACCAAGAATCAAAAGACCTGCTCCTTCTCAACAGGAACAGCTCCTGCTCAGCTTGACACACATTCTCTAAAGATCATTCTCCAAAACGGCTGCTCTTCTACAACAAAATGCAGTACGAGAAAAATATCACCTTTCCCTGCGATGAACTCCTTCTGAAAGACTTCCTTGAGACTGCTGTTACCATGCAGCAGCCTGTGAGTTGGTAAGATATATAAATGGGAAGCTCCATAAATGGCTTCAGGCGTATAGGTGTAAGCTGCTAGCTTCTCTCCTGTTACTTCACCATTAACCTGAAAAAGAGCAGAATAATTCCCACTGGAAGTGCAGTGGTTTTAGATTCCCCTTCCTTTTTACACAAATAATGAGTCTACATCACCTGTTCTGAATACTGAAGCCAGACACATTCCCACTATAGGAATTTTCCAGACTCAAACCTTGACAAAACTTACTTTTAAGGCCTTGAGGAAGTTACTTTACAGTCTTGCCTCAGTTTATCCAAATATATCTATAAAAATATAATACTGAATTCATATGTAATATGCATTGTGCTATTGAGCTAGATTCAACCCCTGGCTAAGCAACCTGGAATCCTTCTATTGGTTTTTAATATGTATGCCCTGTTTCCAAGAAATGAGATGTTACCTTTGAAATCTAAAGAGAATTTCATATTTTTTCAGCCACCATATGGCTTTCCACCATATGAAGTCAGTGTTGCGACTTATGTACAGAAATAAACCAATAAGAGGTGGCACAACATTTAAACAACTGGACATAAAAATTAGTAATAACCTTCAAAGACTGCTTAAGAATTACCACCTGGAACTATCAACAAGGTTTATATCTTAGGTCAACTAACTGCGGAGTGTATGGGGGTCTTAGAAGAAGATTTTTTTCTGTAATAAGCATTAAATTTTCAGAAATAATTGATAAAAACAACCTAAATACAAAAAGGCACCTTCTAGCAGGGTGCAAATCAGAGGTATTTAGAAGGTTTAAACTATCTCAATTTGAAGTTCCCAAAGATGCAGTATTTTAAAATAAGAAGTCACTTTTAAATGCTAGAGCAGAGTAAATTAGCACAATAAAGCTTTGAAGCACAAGGGCTGAAATTTGATCAGTCTCTGAAAAATCTCTCCTGTCACTATCATATAAATGAAACCTTTTGCCTCTCTTCAGAAAAACGGGAAAATCTGAAGTCCTTCTGAAGACAATTATAATTTTCTTCAGGTTTATTTTTCCTTCACCTTCTTTCTTTTCATCTAGACTTCTTTGTAGCTCCACCACTACCAAATGGTGTGTTTTTCTTTATTTTTATTATTGTATATAGTAAATTAAATAATCGACAAATGTAAGGAAAATAATTTGCCTGAGGTCAGCCTGGGCCTGACAGAGAAGATGCCGTGCAGAGAGGAGCAAAAGTCCAGCTAGATCCCAGCTGACCTGTGCAGTTGATATTTGTCTTGGCTCTGCTCCCTAAGTGTCCTGGCTTCCAGGAAAGCTTATTAATTGGCATGTATTTTGGCATAAATACACACAGCCAATTTGCATCCATTTGAACACACAAACCCATTCCTAAGGAGGATAGCGAGGAGTATCCCTTCAACCCACAAGCGGTGTTCTTCAGGAATCTGTCCTGGTCTGGGCATGAATATTGTAATAACCTTTAGCAGGTTTCAAGCTTTTGATACCTGAAAATCCATTCCCACCACCAAGCATTTCAGAGGTTACAGTTAGCCCAGCCAAGAGAGCAGCAACTGAAATTTCTGACTTACCTTTAGCAAGAAGTCAAGCGAGCAACCAACGCAGTCACCTATCCAATTTGCTTGCATTTCTTTGATACCATACCACTCAGGGAGATCAGACAAAGCATCAAACATAGCCTAAAGCAATAAAAGGAAGAATTAGGAAAGAATTCAGCTTTTATAAGCATACAAATTAATACTACAGGTTTAGTTATAACTACAAGTGAAATGGTAGGGTGCTGGTAGAAGAGGAGGCTCAGGGGTGACCCTATCACTCTCTACAACTACCAGAAGGAGGTGGGCATTGGCCTCTTCTCCCAGGTAATAAGTGACAGGACCAGAGGAAATGGCCTCAAGTTGTGGCAGGGGAGGTTTAGGTTGGATATTGGGAAAAACTTTCTCATGGAAAGGGCCGTCAAACATTGGAAAAGGCAGCCCAGGGAAGCACTTGAGTGACCATCTCTGTGGGTATTTAAAAGGCCCACAGACACGGTGCTTAGGGACAGGGATTAGCGATGGACTTGGCAGTGCTGGGTTACTGGTTGGACATGAGGATCTCAAAGGTCTTTCCCAACCTAAATGATTCTATATTATGCAGCAGAGAAGAAATTAAGTGGTGTTTCCTTCACTAGCCATAATTCCAACAGCCAACATATACTTCCACGTATATTTATACTCAACAAGAGATGTAACTATATATTTATGTGCTTTCTAATGGGTGGCATGGAAGCATAATGGACTATTCCAAATCAACTAATGTTTGTCCAAACAATTTGATTTTAATACTGTCCAAACAGTATGATTTTAATAAATTAAATCTATAAACAAGTAAAGGAGAAGACAAAGGGACAGATAACTCAAAGCTCATCTCATTTTTCACTTCATAACACTTCACATTTTTGTTATGACTGTCCAAAATCTTTACTTTGGCAGAAGTACAGCCAGAGGCATGAGTCACTCGGACAGATGGTGAATATGCTGAACTATTACAGTTAAAATCTAAGAATAAGGCAACATGTTGAATAATTTCTCCTTCAGCTGTGACGCCCAACATCAAATGTGCAAGCTCTTTATTATCCCATTAACTGCTAACAACCTGCAGGGATGGACAGTAGCTCCTATGTGCTGCTCCAGCTAAACAGTAGGTAGTCAGATAATTAGTGAATGTAGAATCTTTTTCAAGAACGTGTTTCAAGTTGTGTTTTAATGACATTCTTAAATAATTTCAAAGTGAAATGCATAAAAGATACTGTAAGAATTATTTTCTAGTTACTTCTCTTGTATATCTATCATTCAGAACACAACAAAAGGCATGTCCTTCGTAAATCATAACATCACACTACCACTTGGGACTATTATTGCTTTCTACATCTTTAAGAATCAAACTGATTTATTGATGATTTATAAATAAAAGAATGGTAGAGTTTTGGAAGGGTTTTTTTTTAATAAAGTTTAACCAGTTTTAGCTCACAGTTGCAAGCATACCATATCACAGAGAATTCCAAGTTCTCAATATTCTCACTAATTGCAGTATTGCTACAGAGACTACTGAGCTTTATCTGCCATGAACCATCCATGTACATATATACATCTACCAAAGAATAATGAGTAGCTAGAGGTATATATAGAGAGAGATACAGACACAATACTTGGATATATTCATTGCAAGATTTTATGCATTTTAGAAAGAATGAAATTGTGCCGATGCATGCAGAACTGGCTGGACACATCAGTACATTTTTATAAATCCTCCTGCTTGGATATTCATTCAAATTTACATTATATTTTGCTGGCAGAAGCAGCCAAATGTGCATGTGCTCTGCTGAAACTGTATAGTCTGTAATTGCTTGCCAGCAAAATTTTCTATATGTTTTTTCACTGCAGGATTAATACACCAAGATCATCAATACTAGTGTGATAATTATTTTACTCTAATTCATTGGCCTTATTATAAGCCACAGGCCACAGTTTAACTTTGCCCAGTTCTTCTCTTGATAATGCAATTGCTTGCTGCAGCAAAATACAGTAAGAGCCAACTTGACTTCAACTCAATGAAGACAACTAAACTTATTCTGTGTGATGACACAGCCTAGCAGGGTTTGCAAACACAAACCCTTCACATTCTAATTTGCACATAAACAGTAGTATAGTGTGATACAAAAAAAAAACCAAACCACACAAACAAAAAAAACCTTAAAAAATTTTAATATGGAATTGTGTTTCACAGTTCTTCACACTCAATGCATTACTTTGGTCTCTTGTAACGGCTACAAATAGCAGACAAAGCAGAAAACGAACATGTAAACCACAAACACTTTAACTAGTGTCACAGAGGCAAAAAAATATAGAGAATGCATACTGCTAGCATATTAATAAGTGTTTCTGAATGGTAAATTAACCTAGGATACTCACTAGCAGGAAAGTAGAGAAACATTAATTCTTACACACATGAATGCCCTTGTACATTCAAAATTCATCCATGCAAATTAGGAGCTTTTAAAAAATCGCTTAATGAAAACCCTTTAAAAAAAAAATTCATTTTCAAATCCAATTGCACCCTGCAAAAATAGAAACCCATAAATATATGTTCAAACTGTTATTAATTTTAAAAAATTGCAGGTTGACTGTTTGGGTATATGAAACTCTTGACCAACACTAGCATAGAAATTCCTGAATATCACAAACTAGTGTTTGGAAAGTAAAATATTAACTCCATGAATTTTGCTTCCATGTTCTTTTTTAAAACCCCTGCCATGTTTGGTAGAACATCTGAATCATTGAATTAGCCCCATGAATTCTGCAATTTGCCAACCCTGGCAGTGTTCAAGGACAGGTTGGATGAGGCCTTGAGCCACCTGGTCTCGTGGGAGGTGTCCCTGCTCATGGCAAGGGCTGTTGGGATTAGATGGTCTTTATGGTACATTCTAGCCCCTCAACATGTTTCCTTAAACAAAAATTCTGATCCTTAATAACATGTATATAACTCCTAGTTATCATGCCACAAGTTTATTAACCAGGTTTGTTAACACAGAGAAGACAATCGACAAGAGGATTCCCAGCACACAGGAAAATAAATTGAAGTAAAACCGTGTTGGATTGTGGAGGGGCCAAAGAACAGCAGCAGCATTACGATCCAGTAAGCAGAGAGTGATAAGATTATCAAATAAACTCAATTTTCAAACTTCTGATGATGACTTAATAGTGAGAAATTTGGAAACATTAGGTAGCATAGCCCTTCTGCTTTCATTTTTCATTACTCAGGAAGAGACAAGAACACTTCGAATGCAAATGTCTAATTACAGGAGAAATTACTCCCATCTTAATTAAACACAAGTCAGGGAATAGCATAAATACATTTTGGCAGTCTTTCAGATCTAAAGATAGACAGGTTGAGGAAAAAGCTAAAGAATTCAAAGCTATGTTCAGGGATGAGAATGACTTCAAGGCCCTAATACTTGGAGAAGAAGAAGATTGAGGATAAACTAATGTTTCACAGGACCGCTTTACTCTTTCAGAACACACAGAAAATTCTGGCACAGCTAGAAGATGAAAGTCAACCAGCTCAGATGATCAGAAAGTCACAAAATCAAGACAAGTTTGCTGAAATTTCATCACAGACGATGATGACCAAGTCTGAAACTAGAAGCAACACATTTGCACGTGGAAAACTGATCTCACATATCGAGCTGTTTAGTCTGCTGAAGATTACGCCAGAAACAGAACTTCAGTTAAGCAATCTTCAGGCAAAAAAGTGTCCATAAAACCCCTGCTTGTAGTTCAAAGAGGGAGGATTCTGCTGAGCATCTAAAAAATTCAATCTCTGACTTTGTGAAGTAAAATTTTTAGTAGATGAATACTTGCTATGATTTCATAGCGAGAGTATCTCAACTCTTCTATAACTGTAAATGAAATAAAGTGAAAAATCTAAACATAAGCTATGAAGTCAAATGTATACTCTTTTTTCAGTGAAGACACTTTAATGAAGTTTGACACATTTGCAAGAAAACAAGACTAAAATAAAAAGGTCAGCAAAAGGTTGCATTTCAAAAGAATTCAATTCATTAGCAAAATAAAATTGCATTCTACTGTATTACAATAAAATTAAAAAGTTTTTTTTCTGAGGAAGAGTCAAATAAATATGCAAGCTCTGTTTGGATTAAAATTAAATTCTTCACTTTATTTGATCAAACTCCCAAAAGAGTAACCAAACATTAAAATAAAGATTACATGAAATCATTTAATACAACTTAATATATTACCTAAAGTAGAGAAAATAAAAGTTGGGCTGCCCACTGTTTTATTTTGCACTCTATTGCACAGTTCCAACTGTGATTATGCGGTACAGCTTCTGCTGGTATTTAATCTCTTCTTGTTTTATTACTCTTTTTTCCTCCAGTATTTTCTGTCTGTACTATTGTAGGTCACTCTTGACTTTTATTTCCCATGTGTGAAGAATACTGAAAACATACATTAAATAGGAGCAATAACACAGATAGTGTTTATACTTCAAATTCTTTCTCATAAATGCCTGGACTGTCAGCAGTTTTCCATTTCTTTACCCTAAAATTTATGGGCAACAAACACCTCTGATTTGGTTACGTAGAAGTGAGGCAAATAAATGATTCCTCAAAAGTGAAAAGCAAAGCCATCATTATTCTCCAGATTTGCTCTTCAGGGCTGTTCTCTGCTTAAATTACCAAAGTGAAGACACTCCCTTTTCAATATGATGAACGGTATCTTTGTGATGAGTAATTGATTTCATAAATAAAAAAGCTCTTTAAAAACATTTGTTATCATTTTTAGTAGTACTGAGCATTCACTGTTTTGATTTATCTTATACCAACAGGAACTTAAATTGATTTGATGATATTGCTGTATCATCAAATGAGATGCTGTGTTTAAACAAAGGTGGAAAGACCAGCCTGGTCTGGATGTCCACAAACAACTTTCTGTCTCGCCAAGCTGACAAAATAGGTGTCATTTTCTATTAATGAAGTGTTAAGCAAGCTGAGGAGCCAGTGCCCTTGGTCCCTGTCCAGAAGAGAGCTCTCAGCCTGACTCAAGAGGAAGAGTTTCAAAGTGAGGTTTATCAGGCCTGTTCTGCTGGAAGAAGACAACTATGAACTAGATCCCAAGGGTAGGAAAGGAATAAAACCACACATAAAGAATGAAAAACTAACGAGCCAGCATTTCAGTTCTCAGTGGTGAGGCATTACTTCATGCTATGAAAAAGCCTAAGTTCTGACAAGGCTCTTAAAATCCTAAAATGCAGTAGTTCTATTTCATTACATTTCATTACTGTTCTGCTTAGTATTAAGAAATAAAATAGAAAATTTAAAAAAATCAAGCAAAACACAAATATATTAAATAATTCCAAATCTATTCAGACCAGATACAGCACAAAGCAGAGAAAAGCTGGAGAAGAACTGGTGGATCATTTCTTCTGTTCCCCTCACAGTCAGCACCATGCCCAACACCCATGTTCCTGCACTCCACAGAATACAGGATAGCTTTGTCTCTAAATGTCTGTACAAAAAATATTATCTAAGAAAGGGTACTACTTATCTGTATGGCAGCTGTAAATTACAACAGCATAATTTTGTTGGTCCTGTTACGTTCCCCAGTATTTGAATTAAACATGCTAGGCTGGGCAATAAAGGGAGATGAGTTAAGGCAAAACTTGCAGTTTTAAAGTTGTTTCTATTCAATTTTCTTCAAGAAAAGATTATTTTCCAGTCATTTGGATGATTTTTGTGAAGTGAAATATGTTAAAACAGAAGAACAGAGACTATAATAAGACTAACCTTACTGATTCTGATTTGAGGGCTCAGCTGACCATGCCTAAAAAACCCCATAATAGCAACTTACAGGTACATGCAGAAAATACTAACATTTACAGATAGATTTTCCAATGAAAATGCCTACAGATTCAGCTGGGTAACCATAGCAACTAAATGTTTTAGCTTAAACATCTTAAATGCACAGACAACAATTTGAATAATAATGCCATCAGTTAAGGCATAGGCATTATACTTTTATCAAAGAAATCTGTCAAAAGAAAAATAACAATTAAAATGTTCTTTAAAAATCCGTAAAAGCTGCTAGACCATTTCATATGTACTTTACAGTTTAAAAAATGGGTCATGATTACTTTATGACTTTACATAACGAAAATGCTTTCTGCTAAGCATTTAAAAGCATGGTCAATATTTTTGCTCTTTGAAAAATATTCATTGCTGATAGTAAATTGCCATGTCAGCCAACACTGCTTTGTTTGCATTTTTTACTGCAAGGAAGGAATATGAGCTGGTGCAGTAACAATAAGGAAATCAAAGCAAATCCACAGGAGATGATTCCTCTCAACAGATCAGACATCTGAAAAATAGTGTGTGTAGGAATGAAACACTGAGTCCTGTAACACACATGACTTCACAGCCCATTACTGATCATGTAATTCCTTGTTGTTATTTGAAGCATTACAGATGACGATTACTCTGACTAGTTTTTATTTTTATTAAGGTTGTGAGACACAAGGAAAACATCAAATGATAAATGGGTAAAAGAGAGAAACACAGATAACTAGAATGATTATCAATATACAGTATAAATAGGCTGAATAGTTACAACAAAATAATTTGTGGATGTTCCAAGTAGAAAATAAGTTATATCCATACATATTCAGTCATTATTGCTAGCTGGTAATTTGCAGGATGAATTAAGGGATAGCAGATTCATTAAATATCTCTTAAATGGAACTCTGTCTACGAAACAAGGTTATGAAAGAAAGAGTTATATTTTCCTCTTACACAGGAGAGGAGCGAGTTACCAAAACTAAAGATATTTTCCAACATACTTTCCTACTATGTCAACTTACAGAAAACTCAGGTATAACTTTGGGAAGGAATAGGGAACAGATCTGCAGACAGCCTTGTTCCAGAAAAACGACAAAGAAGGTGGTGACATTTGGTCTCCAATTTCTGTAAACTTTTCAGAAAAAATATTAGTCACTATTGAAGGTGCAAGCAAAAGGTGATCAGAATCAAATGGCTTCCCCCACGATATACCAAAAGCAAACAAAAGCCTCACTGTAGAAAGACAAGTGGGACACTCATAAAATACTAACCCTCTAAGTCTGAAAGTAGCCAAAGTGGGGAAAAAAAATACTTATCTTCCCCAAAAGGTGCAAGGATTAAATCACTATCTGATAATTTCTTGGTACCTTCCAATTTTTTAATTTCAAAATAAAAAGTAGTTAAAATTCAGTGGTTAACAGAAATCTAGACATACAGCTCACCGAGAGCCTGATCCACTTAGCTCTCTCCTTTTTCCCAAACGTAGGAGAAGCATCTTGCACAAGGAAGGATTAAATCTGCTCTGTGCTCATGAACTTGTCCAACTTGTGAGAAAATACTGAATGATTTTGACCACACTAATCTGACACCATCTTGACCTTCTGGACACCTTCTAAAGAAGCAGAACTGGATGAAAGTTGTTCAACGGCCAATTGACTCAGGGAATAAAGAGCTCAGGGCAAGACAAGTTCTGGAAGGGCAAACTTCTATTTCTATTAGTGTTTTATTGCAAAAAAATGTCAACTGTGAATTTGAAATCCCTAGGCCTGCTACAGATCTTTATAATGTCTTCTCAGATGTCCCTTTTACAGGGGTACAGGTATGCCAGGAGTCTGGCATATCGCTTATCATAAGTAACCTTCACCATATAAGCTTAGCTTGGATATAAATGCTCTGTACCAGCGCAGCATCCTAAGCCTTCAGGAACCTGAAAATAATTGCAGCAGAATTATTATACACATATTCATGGTGAGCCCCAAACAACTGACAAAAAAAGGGAAACAAGATCCATAAAGAACCTAAATGTATTTATTCATCATGAGAAGCACAAATATCTGAAGTCTCTGAACTGGGAAGAATTTCAGGAAAAGAAAGTTGTACTGGTAGTGGTTCTGGTCCATTACATAAGCCAGGAAAATTTCTTTATGGAAGTATGTGTCTTCAAAATCAGGAGACATGCTGAAGTGAAGGTATCATCACCACTAATGCTATCATCCTGAAATCTTATTAGTGATTAAAGATCTTTAACTTTTTGAAGTTAAAGAGATGTCTCTACCCTTCACACCTACTAGGAGTAGCTCCATAAAATCTGAGCCCTCCACTCCAAGACGAAAGGCTCTGTAAACAATAAAGGTAAAGGAACATCTCCCTCTCAAAGCCCGGTCTCCTGGCAAGGGCTTTTGAAAAGAGGTGAGGAAGAAGGTTTAAGGAGTAGGCTAGGAAAATTGATTGCTGTAACCACGGTGTTCAACAATGTAGGACAATGCAGATTCAAATCAACTGTCAGCAGCCTGAATCCAAAGAGAAAGTAAACAACAAAAACATATTTGGAAGGAAGGACTCATGGCTTTTACCACTCCTTGAAAAGTACTGGGGTAATTGCCATAAGGAATGAAGAAATGTGTACAAAGTTGAGTTTCAAGGATAATTAGTCAAGACATTTGGAAAGAGGAGCCAAAGCTGTAGCATTTAAGATCTGTTATTTGACTTCTGTCAAAATTCTGTTGTGAAGCTTCCTGATTATGTCAGTGTGGGCACAGAGTTTCTAAGAGATTGAAAGACTTAGCCAGTATTAGCTCAGATGTGGCCTCCCTCTGAGGGATTGTCTTTAGTTGTGGCTTGCAGTTCATGGGCACTCAGTGCTGTATGGCCATAAGAGTCTTCTTCAGAAAGTAAGACACAATATGCTATGTTACCTAATCTCTTGTAACTTGAAAAAAATTAAAACAACTACAAAAAAAGGGAATTTATTTGTCCTAACCTTCCAAGAATGAAATACTTCTAATACCAGATATTAGACTTTGTATAGCAGAGTCCGGTAATCTGCTCTTCTTATTTGAAGGTTTGGGAATTAAAAAAAAGTAATACTTCTCCCTCTACAACCAAATGTTTTAAGCCCTTGCCAAAAGAAGCAAAGTGAGACTGAAAGTGTGCCAGAACCATAGCAACAAAAAATGGGAGTCAGTGGAGGGTGAGTAAAAAGGAAAATCCAAACCACCTGCCGATACTTGGTAGCATCTGTCACTGTAAAAGAAGTGGGAGAACATGAAGGCAATGCTTGCCAAAGCACTTGAGCTCGAAGCAATATGGCATCATTCATGGATCTGGCTGTATCAGCTAGCATAGACCCTACAGAATACCAGCCATGAACAGAACAAAATTTTGGGAAACCTTTACAGAGAACTGTAGAGTACTCAACTGTCCTCTGTAGCAATGCTTTAAGATTTTGTAGGGGTTTATATAAAAGTTCACCCCCAAATGAAAAGCAGAAGCAGCTCTCATTCCTGATACTACTAAAATGGTCAAGAGCAAAAAGGTCACTTGCACATTTACCCTTCATGTAGGCAAAGCATATGGTAGTCTCCTGAGGTGACATCCTTGGCGGGGAAGATGAGGGGGTGTTGTAGAGGCAAAAGTTCCTACTTATTAGAGGGTGACATGTTGGAGACGTGATAATTCCAAGGGATGATGCCTTTCCTGTACCAGCATTTCTAGAGGGTGAATATTGAGCAAAGGCAATAATCCTGTAAGCCAAGGGTATTTTCAAGGTTACTGAAAAGCTCCTCAGTCTTGTCGTTTGGTCGTGACGAGTAAAACTTTATGGCTGATTCACTCCTCTTAGAGGGACATAAGAAGAGAAAAGTGATTTGGTGTAAGCATGGATACAGTCCAGAAATACCAGTAATTACTTCCTACAACCCTTATAAAGATAATAGACAGAAGATAGTAAAGGTAGAAACTCTAATGAAGCTCCAGCCTTAAAATGAGGCAAAAAGTGACTCGGTGGAGACCCTGAACTATCACAAAGGTCATAAAACATAAAATCTGGTGGCAAAGGCACCAAAAAAAGCTCAGAACATTGTGATCATTTTGTGATTGTGCAGACAAAATCCATTTTTCCTTCAGCTATAGCAAATGTTCCCTCTTTACTGCCAGAACAGACAGCACAATCAGAAAACATGCATCTCAAGTACCTCTCTGTGTATAAAGAATCAAAGCACCACACAGGATATCTAAAGTTTTTCTCTTTTTTTATGAATGGACCTAGAGTGAGACATTCTTCTCTCTGGATGAGTGGAAATTTATTTTCTTGAATATAAGACTCATGAAAAGGACCAAAGATGAATTTTTAACATTTTCCTGGGAATAACTTTCTCAATCTGTACTTGAAGTCTTAATACACAAAATACTCAGATGGAATAGAAGCTTCACCCAGACAAAAGAAGAAGTTGATACTTTCATCTCAGAGAGTATAAAGTCAAAACTTTTGTTGAATTCATAGGTGTGGAAGTTATACTGTCCCACCACAATCAAAATCTGAGCTCAGAACAAAAAAGGGGATTTAAACAACTTGAAACTATACTTTTTGAATTACGGATAATCAACTAGAGTACACTATGAAGTGAAGTAAAATAAAAGGTCCAGGTGAATCTTCAATAAAGAGAAGGAAACCATAAAGAACTATGGTTCAGACATAGTTGGAAATGAATGCTGGGTGACAGGCTGTACTCAAAGCCCACAGGTCCAATAAGCCAAGTAGGCAAACAGTTTTCCAGTTCAAAAGACTGCACAGCTTTACACTCAAAATATACAGAAAAGCACTTGGTAAACTACATCATTGTGTGAATTCAGAATTCATTCACCTCTAATTTATACTTTTTGATTTCTTCAAAACTTAATCCCACACCAATTACCAATTCTTCAAGAGGTGAACAGAAAGATTTCAGGGATAAGCAATTTTTATATACACACATACACAGCAATGGGTCCCATATATTATTATACAATTATATATTACACAAACATGTATATGTAAAAGACCCCACTCAGCTTGATTAATATTTCTGGATGAAAAGTCACCTCTTTAAGTGCTACCATCATTTCCAAAAACTGTATTCTCATACCTTTGCATAAGCAGTTGTCTTGATAAACCACTGTTTGAGGTATTTCTGTTCCACCTTTGCTCCTGAACGCCACGAGCAACCATTGTCATCCACCTGTTCATTAGCTAGAACAGTCTGATCCACTGGATCCCAATTAACCAAGGCCTAAAAAAAGTTACAGGAAGAAAAAAAAAAACATTTTCAGCACCTCTTTAAAAAATAGAATCATACTTTTAAGATACCAAAAGAATTATCCAGAAGTATACCTCGGACCTCTGAGTTTTCTACATTTTTATAGCATCCATTTAAATCAGCAACATGGATTCAGCTGAAGATGTGTTGAATATTCATCTTCTCAGAACTCAAAAGACCCAAGAATGCAGTTGGCAGCGTTTTTCTAGTCTAATCCAGCTAGCAAGAGAGGCTGACACTTGACTGCTTGGCTGTTAAATAAGTAAGTGTTCCGATTGACTATAATGCAAATGATATAGTCTGATGCTTAAAAGCTCTTCACTACCAATCCAAAAGTGTTGAGTCAGACTGAAGGGGATTAATAAAAAAGATGTCCACTTTGAGAAGACAGAATCACAAAGAGGTTGTATAATGGTCAACTATGTTTCAAGTGAAAGAGTTGATATTATCTGCACATAACTTCTGTCCGCTGTGTGAATTACTTTTGGAATCACCTTTCCTTGTCAACACAAATGCATTACAGAAAAGTTAAAGTGCAATAAATCTTAGTGTTCAACTGCACAAACCTTGTTTTTTGAGCGTTAATCAAAATCCCAGACATAGTATATTATTTATATCTTATAGTATAACCTGAGTATATATATAGTGTTGAACAATTTAGCTGATCACTCACCATAAAGGATATAAGATCACAAAAGAATCCTACCAGTCATTCCAAGAGTGTTGTTAAATGTTAGACATTAAATTTAAAAAGTGAAGAAAAAACCTATAATCAAAGCAATAAAGAAGAGTAATCCAGTATACTGAGTGTTAATTAGTATTTGAGCTAAATCAGACTGACTGAAAAACAGTAGCTCCATAGAGTTTTAATACATTAAACATCTTTTCAAAATCTCAAATGCACTCTTTGGGTAAGAAAAGGACTTAGTATCTCAATCAAAAACTAATCACTGTCCTCATATTGCTTACGTTACATTTTATCTATCACCTATCACCTTCTGAAGTGCCCCATTTATGAAATCAGTAGCTGAAAGGTCTTGTCTTTGAATTTTTAAAGTTACATTTTGTTCCTTCCATCTCTCACAGACTTTGGACTAATATCTAGAACCTGGCTAATAAATTAAATCTTTAGTTCCTACTTATACCTCACAAAGGCAACTTCTTGACAATGACAGCCTCTGAAACTATGACCCCAGGAAGCTGCTGAAAGTCATCTACACAAAGAAGGCACAATGCAAGAGTGTACAGAGCACACCAATTATTTCAGTCTCCTCGCTATGCCAATGTAGACCATATGCTTTTAAGATAGGATTTGCCTCGTCCAACTTCAGGTATCTACAGCATAAGTATCTCCAGGCTTGGTGTCTCTGGGTCCACAACAGATTACAGGTATCTAATCAAAAGCACAGGGTCAGGGCAGGTATTATCCTCAACGAGACACCCACATCTGGCCAGGTCAACATTCTCTACAGAACATTGACTAGATCAGCACTGCAGGAAAAAGAAAGAGAATTTTGCTACGGCAAATAAAGGTGCCTTTTATGGATGATGCAGCACCCAGACAGACTTGTTAATCCTCCATAATTGCAATTCCTGGACATACTGAGTCTGTGTCTCCCTGCCAGGGTAATTTCTGGTCAGACACACATACTCCTGGCATGGAGTGTTAACTAGGCTAACGCTCTACTTGTCTTATTCTTATTGTCCCAGTAAGGCTATGAATTATTTCTTTGTACCCAAAATGAAATTGTAATAAAGGAGACTTAAAGCTGTGCAAAAGTACTGCTTAATATATATTGCAGATAAACTGACAACATGAGATTAATATATGCTTTAAGTATATATGACTGTTCGAAGAGACCCAGGGTTATGGGCTCTCTCTACCATCTGTTTCCTGCCAAAAAGCAACTGGTTCATATCCACCCGAGATTATATCCCCTACAGGTTGACAGATGCTGATTTAAGTCCTCAAACTGATCCTTGACTTGAAAGCAGATGGAAGTTGGAAGCAGATTCAATCACTGGTACCCAAACACCTCCAGGATCCCACAGTACTTGGAGCCTACATGCAAAATTTATTTTGTATATCATCACTGCTTGGAATGAAGCAGCAAGCCTTGTGCTTTTCAGATTCACTTGGGGTCACTTGTCAAGCAAATAAATTTACATATAAAAATGTATTTGTTATGGCAAAGACGGGTTTAATTTTTTTTATTACAAACAAAAATAATTACACAAGAAAAAAAAATAAAAAACCCCAACCAAATCCATCTTGTTAGTACATATCACATATTGAGGTTTATGGCTGGTTATCATTTACGATCTCTAAGTACATCTTGCCTATGCAAATGGGAGAAGTAGCTCAGTAACACCTTGCCATCTTAAATGCTACCTTTCACCATCAGTGTCTTTCTCTGGGTTCAGAGAATAATTACAGTACATCCTTAATTATATCCTATGTGGTTTCCTGGTTTCTATAAAATACAAATGAAATATCAAATCATATTTAAAAAATCTTAGTTCCCATTTTAAGTTAGAAACATTCACTAAATTGCTGCTTTGTTTAAATGCAGCTGTTCAGGTATTTTGGAACTGCATTGCCTTGGCTATACAGTGAGTTCTCTGGACTACTCATTTAACATCTTTGTTTAACCTCCTGCCTAAGAAATGAACTGAACCCTTCATTTTTCAGATAGCCTGATACATGTTATTTACAAAATATTATAGTTTCTTAATGTACTGCTAGCAGATAAACAGCTGTGATAGTCTTATGGCATCTAGCATTTCTGTAATACTTTAGAGATCACAAATAGGGTTCAGGAATAGGACAGCTATGCACCCAATCTCCAATTGTCATATCCAACCCCATCAGTTCTGAGACAGTGCCACAATAATGTTATACACATAAATAATCTCACTGCTGAACAGACTCCTAATGATCACAATGTCATATATTTTCATGAGGGAAGTTAAGATCTGTAGAAAATTATATATTAAAGCCAGGAAACAAACTAATAAAAGCTATAGTCTGATCCTGCACATCAATGCAAATCTCTGACAATAAACACTTCTGATTTGACTTGTTACAATGCCCATTCATGTTGGTTTATTAGTTAGTTACATATAAAATGTGTTACATATAAAATGTAGTTATATATAACGTTATTTCTATTTTGAATGATTTAAAGTTAATAGAGCACAATCCACTGAATGAATGTGAATGGACAATCTGGAAATGTGCCACTGACACAAATAACTTAAATTTGTGTAGCTGCAAAACATTAAAGTTCAAAGTTTGCACCTACCTCTTTTTGATACACTATCCCAGCTTCAAAAAGTTTAAGAAAGAGATACTGTGTCCATTTGTAGTACTCTGGCAAGCAAGTGGTTACTTCCTGTAGAAATTAAACAAAATTAAAATTCCTGTATTTTCTTACATTGTTTTAACATAGACAGTTAACTCAAGAGTGTATAATATATTCCACAGAGAAAACATGACTGTTTCTTCATGTGTGTGTTCACCTACAAACCTCATTTTTGTAACGATTACAATTAGTGATATTCACCTGTACACGAACCCAGAGAACACAGGCTCTCTGTGGGTTAGATGTGCAAAGAAAAGTTCCCCTCTTAACATGGAATATAAGAATCCTGTAACATTAATGCTGATAGATACAAGAACAGAAGATGAACGGAAATGGGCACAGCTGCCTGAGCTGGGAAACAGATAAAACCAGAAAAAAAAGACCTCTGTCAAAGAAGCCATCCTAGCCAGGTTGCCTTTTCCTTCTGTTGCTCAGCGATGAAAAGCAGGAACAGAGCCTGCTGACTGCTCAGAGGCAGCTGGGAGCTGCTGCAGTGAAACGAGCAGAGCGAGGAGCCTACAGCCGAAACACTGGATGGGGGAGGATGGAACAACAGCGCACAGGAACCCGGGCTGACGGCAGACAGAGCATGTGGGGCAGACAGGAGGGAATACAGGGTAAGATTCTAAACTTCAAGATGAAAGACTTGCAAAGGGTATCTTACATCCAAAGGTCAATAAGCAACTCCTTCTTAAGTCAAGGCAGCTCAAGTTAGGAGAAGGTTCTAGCTTGAAGGATGGAAAAAATGAGTCATAAAAGAAGTCACAAATGAGGGGGACTGTTAAGAGGGAAATAAAGACAGAAAAAAATAAAAGACAACATAAGAAGGAGGAATAGGAATTAAGAGAATAGCAATTAACTATAATGGATGGCTTTTTCAAAAGTCAAAAACATTTTCTAAGTTTTTAGTGAAATATAATAATTGAAAAACAACCTACTGACCAACTGCTTACGAAGTTCCATATCTGAAATGTTTGTTCTTAAAAAAACAAACTGCATTTCAAGTAAACATCATAATATGCAAAGATGACTAAGGGATTCCATCATTACAGACTCCCAGTTTTCTCAACACAAACACAGGTTTCACAGGCACAATGCAAACCCATATGCTTGCACCCACATACTTTAAATTTTGGCCAAAGTGAAAACAACTGAGTAACTCAGTATTTAAGCTCTCATTACATCTTTAATATGTACCAGTAGAGACCAGATTTCCCTTCCTAACTTCTTCTTTTTAACATGCACTTCTTTAAAGAAGAGACATTTCTACTAACTTTCTGTTTGACCACATTTGTACATATTGAAGTGGAAGATGGTTGAACTTCAACACAAACACTTCTTGATTGTAGCGTTACTGATAAAAACTTTCTCAGTAAGCCACTGATAAAATTTATTCCATTTGCAAATAGTTATCAAGTACCAGGAATAGCTCCAAATGTGAAAAGTCTTTCACGTGGGCTTTCCTATCATCTAAGCTTCCCACTACACATAACTCCTGCAATATCATCTGCTACTCAAATGACATCTAAAACACTGTAGCATAAAATTTTAATTCTTTTTCTACAACTTTATATTCTAGTTGCTTTGAACTTTATATTCCAGTGCTGAAACATTGCTTTTAACAATTAATATGACCTTTGAATAGATGTGCCTCAAAAGTGTGCATAAGAGGCTTTCAAGATCAGAAACAGACATTTAATGGCAAGTTTTCAGCACAGCATGTGAAGACCTAGTAATGAAAAACAGTTGCTTGATTAATTCCCTGTGCTCTGCACTGAAAAAAACCCCACTTGATAAAAGTCTGATTTTCATCTCTCCAACTAAACACTATCCATTTAGTAATTCTTTTCTTTTTCCCCTGCTTCTTCACACAGTGACAACAGTTCTTCTGCCAGTGTGATGCCACTACAGGCAGCAGAGTTTCACCACTGGAATACTGAACACATAAAAGAAGAGAGGCAATCCCATCCAGTGCTATATAAGACTACGCGGGTAGCAGATAAACAGGTAGGACAACAGAAGTGTGTTGTCAAATAAAAATTGTAAAATGATTGGAGATTTGTCCTTCTGGCCCTGAAGGGCAGATTTGTGCTTTCTGAAACAAAAAGACTACATGCCCCTATCTAAACAAGCACGTTACAAGCCACACAAGCTTGAGCTATGAGATACAAAGTAACTCCTGGGAACAGAATACCACGTATGTGGTCTCTCACAAGTTGTAAATTGACACTTTTCAGAAAGAAATGCAGCAGACTGTGTCACTGGAAAAAAAATCTGCTGTGTGGTCACTGAGGTGCAAAAAGATCACTCAAGTTCATAATTTAACTTTAAAACCATGAAGGTTTGGAGTAACATTTGAAGTTAATGAAGAAAGAGAAACTACATCACTACCAAGTGAAATGAGCTGCTGAAGGCAAGCCAGCAAACTCTTGTCAATCCCAAAATATGTATTGGGTCTTTTTTTTCCTATCATTTAGCACATTAAGACTTACAGTTAAAAATAATTTTCTATGTATTCCAGTTACTGATCTTGATTAAATAAATGATGTCTGGTAAAAAGTTTCCATTATGCTGCCATCATGCTTAAATTAAGGCGAATGCTAATGTTTCTATTTATACTTTATAAGCATGACAAAGATCTGCAGAGCATTAACAGAACTAACTTAACTCAGAAATACACAAAAGGGTTTATAAAAAGGATTGAAAAATAGCACGCTGGAGCCATTCCACCCTACCAAAAACTGTTCTTTCTGCTTCTCATTTGTGATCTGAGCACTAGCATAAACAGCACACATATAGAACCCCAAATCATAAAACAGTTCAGTGAATATATATAACATGATATTAACATATTTTCTCCAAAAATAAAATACCTACTAAAAATCAGAACCCTTTTACAAATATGTAAGATGCTGCTCAGCTGTCTACTGCACTTGCTCTTCAGTGCTCTGTGACAGATTTAGTCATCACCCATTACCTCCGCTTTTCGGGCGGTAATATGAAATGAGAGGGAAAGCATCTCCCTCTTCTCCCCATCCATTTTCCCTTTTCCTCCTGTCAGCTTCAAAAAGTATGTCATACTCTCACCAAAATGCCTCTTTATCCTTGGTTACAGTCATCAAATCAATTAATCACAACCATTAAAACAAACCACCTGTAAGAACAGTCTGCTTTTAAAAGGACAGGTACTGGCAAGTCACAGAAGAGAAAGACCCCTACCCTTACTAAAAACTACCTTGCTTAATCCATTTATTGCAGCACAGAAATCTGTTCCTAAGAAATACCACGATGGAGGGGTTGGTATTCTGCAAATAAATTCTCAGTTACCGATTAAAATGGAGTATTACAATTCAGATCTGATAGCACTGCAAGTGGGAAGCAATAGATCCATGTTAAGGTTAAAGGGCCATTCATTATGAAAAAAACAGGTTTAAGAAAATCCCTTTCAGCTACCAAAAAATATGGGAAAACCATCAGGAAAGAATCTACATTAAAAAAAAACTGAAAGAAACCAACTCAAATTGGATGAAAGATTTTCGAGTTTTTAATAAAAGAATAACTAATTTTCAAATACTCTGTTTTAAAATTCATTATTTTTTCTAAATCTGCTCGTTCTACTATGAATCTCTGACCTTATAACCGGTTTTTGCTAGTATTTTTAAGAAGAAGGTTACATCTTCAAGCTTCTTCCATGGCTTTTTTTTTTTTTTTTCAAATAAAAGGTAATATTTACAGGCTGCATGAAAAGATTTATTTGTTCTAAGATCCTCCAGGCCTTATGAATAACGTTTAACTGGAGAGAAGTAATGTCCTAGTTTATTGCCAATAATTTTTATTTTTACCACAGTCCTATGCTATCTTGAAGATAGGCATGTTGCACTTATTTAAAAGGGGACAAGGAAAAAAAAACTGAGCAGATTCTTTTCAAATTCTATTTGGGAAGATTAAACAGTTTAATCAATTATTTGCCTATTTTGGTTTTAAAGGGCATGTAACACCTCATCTGGAAGTATAATTATTTGATTATCTGAGGTTTAGAGCTAGACCAACCTACATTTCTAAATTAATTTGAATATTTGTATTTCAAAGGCCCTTAGTTTTACGATTTATTAGCTACAAATACGAATGTCATTCAGTGCCTACATTTTAGAGCATAAATATCTTTCCTTGATAAAAAAAAAAATAGCCTTGTATCAACAGTTTTCTTTTCTTAGTTTATTACAAGTACAGTCACTGATTATCAGTGACATGTGGATGAAAAGGAAATTTCACAGGTAATGCTCTATGTACTATTAGCTTTATGCATGCTCAGGCAGAACACAAGAATGACAACTTGAAATCTAACCAGCAAAATATCTGCACGAAAAAAAATCTACCAAAGATTTCGTCTTTTTTAACGTACAGAGCAGAAGGGGAACATTACTCTCATGCAAAATAAATATGTCACTTGGAACACAGAAATTGAAATGCAGAATGAGCTACTTTCTGTGACAAAGTTACAGATTGATAGTAACAGGAGTGGTGAACTGATAACTTGCTGGGAACATGCACTCAGTCTGATGGCACTCCTGAGCAAAAGAAAGGAAAAATGTTATACGCTCTCCATTCCTTGTTGCTGATGACACGAATCTTTGAAAATTATATTGTCTAATTCCCTTGAAAATCATGTTTAAAAAAAAGTGGCAGGAAGATTGCTATGCTGTCTGAGGTGGGTTTTTTTGAAAAATCCGACCACCAGGAATGCTCTGATTATTGTTACCTTAAAATCAAAACATAACTGCAGTGTTCGAGGTTTTTTAATTTTGCAGGTGTTTTTAATGTCTCTTAGAGATATTTCTTCTGTGCTGAAACTTCAGCTTTGTAACCTTGCATCTGAGAAACATAAATGTTCAGAATAGAAATGCTCTCTCTCTTATTGTTTTTTCTAAATATCTCCCCAAAATCACACCATTTTCAAAAGTGATTTAAAAATATAACATTTCTTACTTGAGGCACTTAGAATATCTCATGTTTCAGGTCAAAAACTTTAGGTTACTATCAGTATTTAAAACTACTCTAAAGCAAACTACTTATAGTTATTTTATGCATTTAATTACATTTTTTGTTTGCTTACGTTTTCTGTTCAGAAGGATAATTTTAAAGTGTCTTTGTAACCTGACTGTCCAAAATCATCTAATTAGCATTTAATAATGTCTCATTTGTGGTGCCTCACTGATTAAATAATTTTACTGACTGCTACAACAGAAATATATTTGCACATTTTGATTTGTAGGACAGAGAACAATAAAAAAAACCCCACATATAAATAAAAGGAAATTTCTACTATTGCAGGTGCACTGAGATTTGTTCATAATAATTTTATCAAGCAAAAAAATTAGACCTCGTCTTCATATTCCTCGACAGGAATTTCTTGACCACCAGACATGACTTCATAAGTAGCCAGATTCTTCAGCACAGCTACACGCACTAGGTATTCCAAATGGACTTTCTCCTCCCCTCACTTTTTTCCTTTACCACTTTTAAAATGGTAAAATTTATTTAAGTTCCCATCACCTAGCCACATACTCTAAGCTGGCCACAGAGGACAGGGACAGTTAACATAAAAGGTTCACACTCTCAAAAGGCAATTCACCACACACTACAATAGGGATCTAAGTCAGGAGAATGGGCTCCCTACAGCATGTACTTACTTAGCACTACGCTCTAGCACAATGGAGGGGCAGATTTAGGCAACACCAGTGAAATTAAATTAAAAACAAACACTTGTTTTGTATAATGGCTTTGGTTAACTAAACTAACACGTATATAAGGTGTCTTACTTGGATTTTTCATAGGAGTCACTGATGCTAGTGGGTTTGTTTGCAGTGTCAGTGTTTTGTAAGCCCCCTGATTTAGAGCCATACAAGTAGAGAACACTAACAAAAGTACTCCTTACCTAAAAGAGCTCATTTTTTTGATAGGTGCCTGCACAGCACAGGGCTTTGCTGTGCAAAGATGCTTGAGTTACCCCAGAAGCAGTACAGTTAAGGCAGTAAGATGCTCTGCCCAGCCTAATTAGCCTTGCAGAGAAGCAGGTTTTATCAGTCTGGATAACACATTCTGCTACAGCTTCTATTTCCACAGGTTCTTTCACAGCTAGCTCAAATATCTGTGCCTTTGGAGATCACATAACATTTCTTGCAACGAATAAACATACCTATTACTAATGGCTACCATTCAGATCACTCTTACTCCAGCTAGTAACGTGGGCTTTCTACTTAAAACTTAACTGATTATCTAAGGAGCGAAAACTCTAAAATGTGTTGTGTTTCAAGAAACACTTTTTAAAATCTTACCTTTCAAAACCACAAACTACGTGTCCCTAGGGCATTACAGAGTATTTCAATTACACAACAGTTCAAGTGGAGTGCATTGTAGAGTGTCAGAGCCCCTTCCAGAAGTATTCAGAGACTCCTCAAAGTTCATTAACCAAAACACTTTAGAAAGTGAGGGTAAGCTTCAAAGAACAGACACGGAGATGACAAATGATTTTTCCCTGTGTACTTATACTTCCTGCCATGTTTTTCAGTACTGCCAGTTCTCCATCTGTTCTTTGGAATGGAAGGGTTAAACAGAAGTCCATACACGGAGATCAATTTTCTCAATTTTCTTGATCCCATCAGTTTTAAATATAAGAAAATAACTGTCAAGCATGTGTGCCGTGAACCTTCCACAACAAATCTTTTATTTTCAGAGTAACTTTCTGGCTACCAAGAAAACAAAAACCTTACTAAAAAGGCTTATACTGAAAAATCTTGCCATATATATGACACGATGAAATATGGTTTTTTAGATGTAAGACATACAAATAAACAACTTCACCTTCAAGATTAAAGAAAACAGATGGCATGTCTCAGACTGTCAGAAAGTAATGTGTTCCCTTTTCAGATGTACAATACTGCTATAAAAATCCAAGATTAGCATCTCCATCGCTCTATTCAAAATCATGTTAAGGTGGTAACAGTTATTGCTGAGAATATAAAGGTAGTGACTGACTGATTCACTGGTAAATGCAACAGTCTTACAATTGCTTCATACATTAATTTCTTTTTTTAACTGGAAAATGACATTAGCTTATGTCTGATCATGTTTGGCAAGTTTGTTAAGGTGAACACCTGATTCTCAAGCATTAGTGTTTTAAATAAAATTTATGTTTTCCAAAATGATCACGATACGAACACCTACAAAAATGCAGGCTTATGCTTCAAAATTTGGAATATCATAATCAAGCCTCCATTTTAATTTACTAGCCTTAAGCCCTTGACATACACATTGAGGAGAGCGCTCCTCAAAAAAAATACATACCTTAACACAAATACACTGCTGTTTCATAAATAACTGTTTAGACTATTTACTTCTAACACAGAAAATCGATACTTCAAAGAGACGACAGAGCAGAGAGAAAAATTCAAATGCAAAACTAAAATCACTTAAAGAGTCTCCTAAACATTGATATTATCAGATGATATCAGTAGCCAAAAGTGAGGTAAAACTGACAAAAAGCTCGATTTTACAGTTTAACAACTTCAACTGGTCACTACCAAAGACTTTTACGTTGTCATAAATAAAATGGTGAAATTCCATGGCTTTCAATGTTCCATCATACAATAAAATAAATAAATACAATAAAATAAAATATCTATTTAAAAAGAAAATCTTACCCTTTCCCATGTAAAAGAGAGACCTAGTGCGTCAAACTGTTCCCTCATGTGCTGAATATTACTGCAAAATAATAATAAATTAAAAATTATTAACTTAAAATATTTCTATCATGTGATCATATTTAAAATCAGATGTTTAAAAAGTTCTTAGAAATCAAAAGCACTAGCTAACTTCTAAGCACTGTGATCTCACCAGTAGTAAAATTCAGAATTGTCAGAATACTGAATTAATAATTTTAAAAGTCCCTAGAGTATTCTGGTCCAATTTTTCATGGCTATACAAGACAGAATTTTTTTTTCTCTTGATTTGAAAGCAACTTAATAGTAAACATGGCACTGCGGTTTGAAGGAAGCATTACTGAAGCATCACTTCTCATTATTTTTAATTATCTGCACTGCAGCTGAGCCAAAGGGCCTTCTAATATCTTGATGCAGTAGAATGCACTTCCACCATCAGCTTAGTCCTGCTCTATCCTGGCAATGCTATCCTGGCTGTATTTTGCTGTGGCTCTGGTGATCGTGTGCCTATAGGATGACTTGAATCAGCTTACCCATTCAACTGAAGACAAACCCTACAAAAAGTTTTCCAAAAAAAACCCCACCAGTTTTCTTTCTTCCCTCTGAGCAACAGACTGATCAAACCAAGGCTGTGGGCCACAAAAACAGCTGAGCCAACACAAAGGAGGAGGTGGGAACATATATCCTGGGAGGCAACAAGAAACTCCTAAACTTCTGGTGGCAGCAGAAAACCTAAGCCAACTGTGAAACTGTAGGGCTAAATAGGGCGAGATGTTGTCCCAGATCAATAATATTGCAAATGTAAAATAAGACACAGCAGAATATACAGTGAAGCTTTAGTTAGAAAATGTAGTAAATATAGTTTACCAAGATACCCACAATTACACAACACTAATTAATGACCTGGTGTGAAGTCATTCACACACTGTAACATTGGTTAAAATTTCTTATGGACTTTTACCTTTCTACTGAAATGCATTATGTCTGATAAAGCAGTATCTATCCTCCCACAGTGGCTAAGTTGACAGTCATGAAATCAAGCATTTAATTCTGATCCAGAGCAAACTTGCACTGCTGAATAACTGAGTAATGCAAGTATTTAGTACCTGGAAAAGGCCTGCCTTTTCTAGTAAGCTCTCTTTCCTGTTTGGATATACCAGGAAATCCTCTTATGGACTCATGGCTTTCACTGGAGGAAACCACACTTTCAGTAGTGCTGCTTTAATTAAAGTCCCATTCAAAATTAACAGTATTGATTGAAAAAAAAAAAAAAAAAGAGTAATTTTCACAAAGTTTCTGCTGCTATACTTACTCATGCCAACAAAATTTTCTGCTTGTATAAATAACTCTGTCTTCAATTTGTTTTATGTTTTTCCCTATCTTTGAGAATATACCAGTAATAGTCAATTTAAGTTAATTTGAAATCACCCCTTCAGAAAATCAAGATGCTCTGAAATTTGGTTCCTTGCTCCTGAAAAAAACAAACTGAAATGGTTAGTGTGCCCTCTTTTACAGGGGCAGCTGTGTCTGCATCAGGGATGACTAAAACATGTCAGGTTGATGCCACAGCTTCATGTTCAGTTCATCCCTACTGCAGGCACGAAAAATATTTGGGACAGGGACAGTGGAGAAAATGGGAGACACCAGTTACTTCAGTGGTCAGAATTTAAACTGCCTGTATGATGAACCAAATCCTTTCCTTAGCATAATCCAAAAAAATTGGGTATGTAAATAATCTTTCTATTTGGATGCTGCTGTAATAAGTTCCAATTATGATGTGCTACCTTTTCTCAGTTTCTTTGTTATATCTAACTCTGAAAACTAGATAATTGCTCTTTTCAGTACTAAGGAAACTTTCCAAGAAAAACTTTTCTCCAGTATAAAACATCTTGTCCTTGCAACTAACTAGCTGAATTGCTTTAAGTATATGGAACAATACACACCTATTTACAACAAAAGAGAAAAACAGAAGAGCACAGAAAGCAGCAGAAGGTAAATCAGCTCAGGCTGTGCTCTGACACATGCTTTTTGATGTGAACTAGACAAACTGCTAAGATGAGACAGGCTCAGCTGGTACAGTTCTTTGCTATTGCACAAGTCTCTGCCCCACATGCTCGCTGCTTTTCCCTTGAGCCAGTTCAACTCGGTCAGCTGGCACGATGGCTTTCCTCTGAGCTGGCAAGCTGAGTCACTTCAGCAAGATGCCCTTCGAGTGCCAAAGCCAGTATAATAGGTAGACCATGTAGCAGGAAGAAGGGGAAAACACTAACCCTTCTGCAGTCAGCAAGTATTTAATGTCAGCCTCGTTGTCTCAAAATGACAACCTCCGCTTCTCTGTGCCTCGTTTGACAGGTAGGGAAGGATCACAGTAATGCTCTATCTGGTGAAGTTTCCATCAAGATAATTGAGGTAAAAATGAGACACTCATGTAACAGATAACGTAGGTTTGTTTTACAGCTGAGCTTCTGTAGGCTTATTGAAGGAAGACAGAAATCATCGATTTACTGACCGTGCTACAATATAACTGATAGGCCACAACACACTGAGGGATTTTTCAGACTCCCTCAAATGAACAAAACCAGGTTTTTGTGTCTTCATGGCAAATGGTTTTCAGGCTTACTCTTTCTAAATAATACATAAAGGCAATTTTAAAAAGGTAACACAGAATTTGAGTGTAGTGCCCAGATCCATTCTCCCAAAGTGAAATCAGTTGCCATCATATTTTGGCTGGAAAAGTATCAAGTATCTTAAGATGGGACTAGAAGGATGGAAAAAACCCAAAGAAACAGCATTATCAAGGAAGGAAATGGATCAAGGTCTAAAAAGGTACCACAGCTAGATTACTGCATCCAGAGCACAACAAACAGCTTCACTTCGCAAGATTGGTTTCCAAGTTACTTACAGAAAGTGTTTACTTATATAACCTTTTACTAATTTTAAGGAATATTAGGGTAATATAACACCCAATTCTGTAGTCTGAAGTCTAAGATGTTCACAGAAATCAGCAGCGATAATGGCTGCTTAGCACTTTCTAAGACCCAGTCTGAAACAAAAAAACCATCTCCTTCCTCTTTTGCACGGTACTGAAAACTGCTAGTAAATCTAACCATGTAGATTAGAATCTTTAACTGTGTATTCTATACTAAGATTTACCTCACCATAATGAAATTCTGATTTATTTCTTACTAACCAATTTGGTGTTTGGGAAATGTTTCTCTTTTGATACTCTACCACTTTACAAGTCCTTGAGATTAAAACCTTGAAAATCATTGCAATATATTTATTTTTCAAAACTGAATCATCTCCACAGTCCCATAAAATGTTGTCAAATAACTTTGGTCCTGGATAACCCTGATTCTTTCTGTACTGTCTTCCTTCTACACTGTTTTTGCTCTGGTTTGTTGGTTTATGGAGGCCACAGTACAGGTATCCCCCATGGAAATGTCATATTTCAATTCATTAAAAACTACCTTTCTGTCCAGCTTGCAGGATGAAGGCCATGCTCAACTGCGGCATTTTCTGCTGGTAAACCAAATGCATCCCATCCCATTGGATTTATCACCTGTCAGCAAAAAAGAAGAAAAACACAATGTTATGCAACTTTCTGGAATGGCATCAGCAACAGACACAAGACTCCAAATAATGAACGATGCTTTGCATTTCAGCAATTGCTTTGTCTGAGTTGAACCTTTTCCAAACCTGCCAACTAGGGCTAGCTTTGCTTTAAAAGATGACCATGAAGCATACTTGCTATCTGCAATGAGATGTTAGAGGGAGCTTGAAGTATTATGCAATAAATCCTCATGACTATTTCAACACCAGGTTAATGATGAAAAAAATGAACCCTTTGTACATTTTTGTGGTGGTCAAAATCAGCAGTTTATGCTACTGCTAGACAGAATCAAATATTCACTCTAAAAATGAAAGCAAGTAAAAATAATTGACTTTTTTAAATGTACTTGACGTGTACCCTATTATTTTTTATTGTGTTGAAGAAAAAAAAAGAAAAATACCCTACAATAATCTTAAATGCACCAAACAAAATTAAGATGATGAAGAAAACAGTTTTAGTCATATTTTACTAAAATATCTTTTGCAAAGATAGACTACAAACTGACAAATTGTATTTCATGACCACAAATAATGGGGGGGGGAAGTTTACCGTAAAATGTAACAGATTATTTCTGTTGAAATAGAGATATATCTTCCCTATAAGCATGAAAATTATTTTGAAAAATAATCTAACAATACAGTAAGCATTCAAAAAACTTGTTTAGCAACCAGGGAAAGAAAGGCCAGTACTTAACATGCTGTCAATAAACACATACATATTGGATACCCGATAAAACCAATCCTATTTCTTAAACATACAAATGTGCTATAAATTCAAATAATCACAATTTAAAGTTACACAAGTTTAACAACAGCAAAACATGACTACTATTTTACAAGTTGTAAGAAATCAAAATTTTTACCCCTTAAAATATGTACTTATATGAAGAACTTGTTCCTTAGTGACACATAAACAAAGAAGCAATAAAAAAGCAGTCTCAGCCATACTAATTTCGTAATCTACCTTCATGTGAAAAATCTGCTTGTTTAGGAAGCATAAGAGCTCCTTTTTTCACTGGTTTCAATTATTTTTATTCTTTTTCACCACCACCTTCTAATCCTCTGACTTAATGTAATCATTCATAAAAAATATTTTATATATGTGTTTATAAAGATGCCCTAGGCACCAACAGAGTGTAAAAGCAACAGGATTTAACAGATATGACTCCTCAGCATTCTTGATTCAACAGTGATCTAAAACTAAACCTGCTGTATATCCTTACTGTACTGGTGCAGCAACAAAACTGAAGGTATTAACCTGTGATCACGTGTGATCCAAGCCAGCACAAGAAGGGTCCATGCACAGCACATTTTTGATGTCTAAATCGAACACAAATTAAACTGCTACCCTGTGTTACAAATTTTCCCTATTATCAGTCAAATTACTGTTCCTCAAACCACAGTATCCGAAAATACGAGTCCTAACTTCCTACTTCCCTACATTATAGAGCGGGGAATGTTACATGGTAAATCTCAATTGGAGCATAAACCACTTCTCAACACCATGTTGAAGCACACCTCTCCCCATATCTTCTCCTCCCCAGTCCCCCAGCTAGCAGTCAAAACTACTGGTATAGAAGAAAAAAAAAAAAAAAGGCAGGTAAACTTTACATAAACCATAAATCTCAACAGATTTTTTTAAGGACACATTAAAATACTAATTATGCAGCTCAGTTCTTTTTGACCACTACTATTGCTGATGAGCTGTCCCCCGACAGACATGATGAAACAAACCAGATTTTTTTTTCCGTGTATAAAACATATTTTCTCTATTAATCCCCTTTTGTTGATTCTGCAATCCCTACAACTGCCTTCTTTTACTACAAGCTGATGCACATTAAATGAGATTAGAAAAAACACTCTTGGGTAATTTTTGTAAAATTTGGCTTCTGAAGACCTCCTAGATATAGACATGCAGCCAAAAGCAAGGCAGAATCTCATTTCTCACACTCACGAGCAAAACAATATGAGAAAAACAACTTCACTACCAGCTACAAACTCCCCAAAAGGGCTGACGGATGCTCCAGACAGTTAATGTGCAGACATTTTATCACTGTACCATCAGGGCTCGAAGGAGTAACCTGTGCACACAGATCTTCCAAATTTTAGCATTTATTAAAAATATCATGTTCACTCTTCACATTCAAAAGTTCAATTTAATGACCAATAATGTTCCTCAAGTTAAAGGGCTGAAGAAGTATGCTAATTCAAGTTTCACTAAGAAAACGGAATTCAAAGAGACATTAAAAATATCCTCAAATTAATCTTCAGGATAGATCTATTTATGTAGTTGCTATAGAGATGAATGTAACATGCACAGTGGTTTAGAAAATTATTTCAAGTTTATTGTCTCTTTTACTTCTCTGTCATGAATGGATTTGAAAGGTTTGGGAAATGCATTTGTCTAAACAACAGGTCAGCTCCTTCTGGCTGCAACCTGCAGCTAAAATGCCACAGGCTCTGTGCAGCATTTGGCATTACATCTTAACTCTACTAATCCAACACAAAACATGTCAAAAATCTCAAGAGGCACGGAAGAGGAAAAGAAAATATACAACTAACATGTCAAAAGTTGGCACAAAGGAAAAAGGAACAGCTCAACTGTTCAAAACAAAAATAGGAAGAAAAAAATAGAAAGCAATATTGAAGACCAAAGGGTATTCCTTGCAGCTCCTTGATGGGTTGGTCATGGGCTCTAACTAGCAGAAAATATGGCTGGTGCCTCTAGCATTACAGATGAGAAGAAAAACAAGTTATCTGCTTTCTTGAATGCTGACTTGATTGCTTCTGACAGCAGCCTCTAAACCTTATGCAACTGAGAGATCAATTCTGATCACCGGAGTGACCGTTTTTCCAAACATCACTTCTTTGTGCAAACAATATTTTCTCTACGCCTCAAGGAGAAAGAAAAATATTTAATGACTATATCTAGTAAAGCAGGAGGCCTGCATAAGTCTAAGGATGCCTATACCTGGCAAAAGAAGGCAGGCTACAGTTTCAGCCAGATTACATAACTTAAGATCTTTAGAAGTTCACATGATCAGGCAGGTTCAACTATGAACGAGGAGCATTTTCTGCCACTTACCACGTTTTGCACAGGAACATAAAAAGTTGCACAGAGACAATTATACAGTGTGTGGGGAACAAAATGTTCAGTAACTACCACACCGAGTGCTCTTTTCAGACACAGATTATTAAAATGGTAAACAGTTGCATCTTGAAATATTTTAGATCCTAAAGACCGACTCAAAATTAGCTCCAAGCTTTGCTTAAGAATCATTTCACAGCACAGCCAAAAATCTGTTGATAAAGATGGCCAGAGTTCTTAATGTGAGTGTGGGACCAAGTTGAGGAAGACACAGTAACTCCATTAATTCATTTCTGAGATCTCAGCTCTTCCTCTCAGAGGATTTTCATCTCTTCACTGCTGTGATGATCAGCTCATCACACTGACAATCAGTAGGTGAGATCAGTGTGCTATATAATATAGAGCTGACAATTATCTCAGTTCTAAGCCTCCATCAACATAACTAGGACTGGTAATTCAGTGAATTTTCCTTGATCTTTGTAAGGAAACAAAGAATGTGTTTGCTCTCATGATGTGCTCAGTATGTCTCAGAACTATGACCAGGGAGCTGATGCATCGTTCTGACATCCAGATCAATGCATTCTAAATTTTAAGAAAGGCAGCAGAATCAGTGTCAAAAAGCCCTCCAAATAAAAATATTTATTTTAGAGAACGTGTCATAAAAAAAGACAACCACAAATGAAAACTAAGAGGCTTGCTGACAAATTAGTGATGAGGACAGCTGCTCCTTCCACTGGCTGCCTACAATTGGGCTGAACTTGTTGAAAATATGATTTATAAATTGACATATTACAGATATAACACATTTTAAATACAAGACCTCCACCTGAATCCAGCCTCGATTGTCTTTTAATTGTACCAGGTAATAAATACCGTTACACAACAGGTAAAAATTACAACCACCAAACAAAAAACAAAAAAGCCCAAGCAGACAAGGCACACCTGGATATAGATTAAAGTAATTAATTTTTGACCAGTGTGTACACTCTATTCTATTTCAAGGACTATTTCAGGACTTCTCTGCAACACAATGCTGCATATTAGCATTCTGAAAAGGCACTTCCAAATTAAAAAATAATCAACCCACATAGATTTCTATCAAAACATTAAATGCCCTCATTTATTTTTTTATTCTCACAAAATAAAAAATACAGGAAATTATTCTATGTTCACACACTACCATAAACATTTGGAGAACAAAGTTGTCTCTTGCCTCCTAAATCTCACACATTCTTGTCTAACATAATTGCATTTAAAATTACATCTCGTTTTCTCTTTTTCTTTCAAAAATGAAACAGTGAGCTCATTAACACCTTCAGTACTTGCTACAGGAAAACTGAAATTTAATAAGACTCAATTCACACACGATACTTGTAATATTTTCCACTTGATTTATACCACATGAAATAACCTGACAAAAGGACATATCAGCCTCATGTAAAAAAGGTGGGGAATAGCAGCTAATGATGATCAGAAAATGGATCTGTATTGAAATAATTCATCCTACTGATGAATTAATTATAAAGTTTTAATTAAACTTGCCTGTCTTCCATACCATTCACTTTTGCAATTTCAAGAATAATAAGATTCAGTGCTGAAAGGGAAAACAATTAATGAAAATACTTTCAATTTAAAGAAGAGATGTTATGGATAAAACGAAAACGCTCTAAGTCATTTGGGGATATTGTGGAAATATCACTGACAATATTCTAATCCCATCTATCCAGACCAGTTTAAGTATAAATTAAGAAATGCGATTCCAGCATGCAGGAATGTCACCCTGAATTGTCTAATGATTATTCTCATTTCTCTACAACTCTCACATGTGACCACCCCCTGTAGTATCAATTTCATTAAAGACATATCACAAGAACTATTGAACTGAATCACTCTCTGTTTACTGATCGCTAAGGGAATTATTCTCAGTCCTCTGAGAGGCACAAATTATCCACTTTGATATTTATCAAAGACATGATAATGATAGCATGATAAAAGTAATGGTAAATACTTGTTCCCAGAGCACCAGCAGACTGGAAATCTGCCATAGTGAAAATCATCATGAATATGTCTATAACTTGTACACAGCACTCTCAAATAACGAATAGGAAATCTCTTAACTTCTCAGAAAACTACATTCGAATTCAAAACATGCATAGAAATTCACATGAAGAAAACACCACCAGAAACTGCACAGTATAGTTCTGGATTGGTTTATTAATAGATACAAATTTGTAATTTAAAATGTACCAATTACTTTTTCATAGCATTTTTTAAGAAATACAAGAAATCTTTTCAATAAGATCTAGAACTCTCCATACACAAAAAGTGTTTTAATTGTATTTCAAGAAAAATGTCACCCTTAACACATTTTGGAAAGAGCCTAGCTATGTGAAGTAATCTATATGGCTTACATTTCCCACGCAAAGACTTCAAACTTCATCTTCAGTAATCAGAATGTAAACAAGTTATCTTATAACAGATGTACTCTACAAACCATTTATCCAGCAACTCAATCCAACTGCATGACGGTTTTGTTTCCCATGCACTGCCTACAGGTCCTTGAGGAGTGCTGGAACAAGACAATGCCTCGCAATGCTTTCATCTACAGTTTTATATTGCAGCAGTATTTCTTTCAAAAACAAGGTAGGGAAAAGAGCAACAAATATTTATTCTCCCACTTAAAGTGCTGGTGAAGTACAGTTTTCTGGTGAATATCAGTAGATTTCAGTGTGTATTGCTTCTCTAAAATAGTTTAATTGAAACAAAATCAGATCTTATCCAGCTGAAAAAATTGAATATTAACGTTCCATTTTAGAAAAGAAAAAAAAATTTCAAATTATTTAAAACTTTCCCAGTGAAACCTACTATTCCTAACCTACTCTTTATGTGTATATACATATATACACATATATATGTGTATATATGTATATAAACTACCTCCAACACGAAGAAACTACAGAACTTCATTCCAAAGAAGTTCTAAAGGACCTCTAATCCCTTTGTAAATGTATTCTAGTTTATCCTTGCTTAAATATTACAAAAAATAGGCCAATTCTTGCCTGTTCAGATTAAATCGATATGAAACTAATTACTGTTTTCTCATTAAGACCTCCACCTTATTCAACATAAATTACTCAACCAAATATTCTGAACTATGTACACACCATACACATTTCCCCTCCCTGTTTATTGAATAACAAACATACACTGTAGCCTGAAGTTTTCCCTGGGAACTGAAAGTCTGAATGGTTTTGCCTGTAATTTTCATGGTGACAGCCCATCATTCCTCATTACTTTACACTTTCAACCTGTCTGCATTGCTTCTAGCACAATTTTTACAACTTGCTAACCAGGGTGAGTTCTACATCTCTGTGTAGAGATTCTTCCCTTTTTAATTTGAAAATGATGGAAACAAAGTTTAAACACCATTGCTACTCAGAAATCTTACCCTAAACTTGCCTTGAATACCTGAAATGGAATCACTTCTACTTTCTACTTAGATTTTTAACAGAGGAAAAATTAGAAGTCCCTGAGCTTTGAAACATGCAATGCTAAAGCTGAATTTTGAGAAAGAAAATCAATGGAATAACTTAAAAATTGTGCATACTAACAGTTTAGTTTCTAAAGCATTCTCTTCTTTTATGCACTGAAGAATTCCAGTAATTCCTTGAATACAGGGAAAAATAATTTTTCTTGGGAATATCAAATTTTATTATATAACCATGTCATAGCCTACAACCACCACAATAAAGGAATCTTTAACAGATTGTAGAACTGTGACAAAGGGCAGAGAACACTTCTAGAGGCTCATAAATAAATTGCAAGGAGAAAATCAATTATAAAGGGTTTAATGCCAAGTGATACAGTAATTAGCATGGGTAATGAAGAAAAAGTTTTTTTAAGGTAAGTTTCAGCAAGTTAATGTACATCACTAACATAGTATCTCTTACTCCAACATACTCAGAAAATCATCTGAGAGATTTTTAATGTCTCTTAATCGTAAATGAAGGTTAAATTCTATGGCTGCCCACCTTCAGTCAAAAATAGATGTTCAAACTGGTTAACATAACAGAAGATACAAGTATTTATAGAAATCCAGCATGTTCTATAGGCACTCTAATATACTTCAAAGTAATTTTTACATGAAACATAAAAATAAGCTGAAATGTAAGAAGTAAAAACTTGAAAAGTCTTTCAAAACTTTTCTAGAAAAAAATGGGCAAATGTGGAAATAAAAACTTGTTTGCACAGTGGCTCTTGTACATTTTCTTTTTACTTTTCTCCAAAGGTTTCTATAACAGGTGCTTACTTACCTTATATTTAAAAGCTTACAAGTAGAACATGCCACTGGATGTAGATAATTATTTTTATTAGTAGTACAAGAGAAAGCAAGTTTTCATTTTTCATTTTTCTGAACAGAAATGTAGTGGCTATCTTCACTGCTATTGATAAGACATGTCTGTATCCTGAAATGACATTTCATCAACGGTCTTAACATAAAGCAAGAATTAAAAGTCCCTTCAAACGCCTCATTAGCTCATTTTTTTTAATGGAGATTCAAGTTCCTGTTGTTCAGAGGAGTTAGGAAAGATTAGTGTTAAAACAGACATTATTGTTTTTTTCCTCATTTAAAGTCTAAGGCAGTTATTTCTTTTTCCTGTAATTTTGAAAGCATAAGAATGCATTTCTCTAAAGCAGTAGCACATATTCAGTACACGGTATGTTCATGCCTGGCATAAAATATATAGTATTTGGAAAGCCAGCACACTGAATAATTCAGTGACGATACCTATCAGTCTCATGGAGGGTGATAAATCCAGGAAATGCTACACTTTTACAGCATTTGTGGCAAGGAAATCGCACTTAGTACCTCAACCAGCAACTAACATTACTTTCTCCATTTCATCTTCTTTGTACTCTTATGAGGTTGATTCTTATCATCTTGAGCTGCTCCTTCTCTCTTGTACATTTGAGAAAATTCCTTAGTGTGTCATCCTAGATTCTTGCCTATGGCTATTTTTTTCCTTTTACTCCCTTCTCTTTCCATATTCCTCCTTCCTACTCTTTCCCAGATTCTTAACATTTTCCCCTTACCAAATGTCTTTCTTCTGTAATATGGTTGTCACTTAGACCGCAGTTTTCCCACACCTTCCTTACATCCTTCAAATTCTACCCGCCAGCCTTTACTGCAGAACGCCAGTTAGGATCCCACTGCAGACTGCAGGGACCAGGCTCTCAGCTACACCTTCTACGTAATGGAGAGACAGAAGGGAGCGAGCAAGAAACTATGGTAGGCATGGACCAGACTGGGAAACAGAGGAATATGGAAGGGAAAATGGGATTTCTCCTTGCAGATGTAGCAAGAAAGTTAGGCTTAGGCTACCTCATAGACTTGCACCTTCAGAGGACAACACTTCGTATATATGAGCAAGGCTGAAATGGGCAAGCCAAGGAGTCAGACGCTACAGAACAGAAACTTCTAGTTACACCCGCATGATGTGACGCGTGACATGATCCTGTTCATCTGACTCGTGGCAGTCAAGAAAAAGGGTTTCCCTCCCAGCTGGCAGGGTGCTCCTCTGAGTCTGACAAATGACATCAACTGGTTCTCGGGAGCAGAAGAGGTGAAAGCAGTTGCCTCCTGTGGTGTCCCAGTTTTCTCTTGTCAGCTACACCTCTTCCTCCCCCCGAGTCCCACCCGGAGGGCAGTAGGGTCTGCAGTCTCCTCTCACAGAAGCAGTGTGGCCCACACTGCCCATCGACACTGTGCCATACATCAGCAGGTTCAGGTAACTGATACAGCATCAGCTGTATCATCTGAGACAGCTTCTAACCATCTGCTACCAGTAGAGTTTTGAACGCCACCTGTTTAAGTCTCAAATTTCAATATTCAAAGCTTCACGAGTCATCTTCTAGGCATCTGTAGCATATATTCCAACTAAACCTTCACTTTCATAGATTTTGGAAAATAATCATTTCCTGAGCAATTATAATATTAAAACATAAGTCCCCCACCCCCTCCCTGGTCCTATTGCTGATCTATTCTTACCTGCATCCCTCTCATTTTCTGGAACCGAGCTACTGCATCACTGATGGTGTAGACACGAACATGGCCCATGTGAAGCTTCCCAGAAGGATATGGGAACATAGAAAGCACATAAAATTTTGGTCTTGATTTCTAGAAAGAAATTTTTAGAAACTAGTAACTACATGAGTTAGCATTTCACTTGAATAAATACATGTACACATTATAAACAGCACAGTATGGAACTGATCCAAGTGAGCACTGATAAAGTTCACTGGATCAGTTTCTTTGGGCTCTAAATGGAGGTGTTTTACCAGACTTCTCCATCATCTCATCAATTCCTATTCACATTTATATGGCACTGGGATGTTATGAAAATTAATTAACTTTTACTCAACAAAAGGTATATTAACAGAACTGAAACTTAACCGATCACCAGAGTACCTGCAACTGATGATCTAAGTGCTCTTAATCTGCCTCACGAAAAAAAAACACAACAAAGCAGATTAAATTTTCTTCGTAACAGTTTAAATAATTAATTACTAGCTTATTTTGTATCTGCAACAAACACAGAACTCACTCCCGGCCAGTTATTTCTTTTCAGTTGAACTGCAGTTAACTCAGAGTGACTAAATCATTAGCAATTGCATGAACATCCACTAAACTGAAACTGTTCAGTTTCACTATGTAAGCTCAGATCCAAAACCATCTTACAAGCAGTATCTTACATAATAAAAAGAAAGTAAAAATTTCATTTAGTTAGGTTTGAGTAAAATGACAAAACTTACAAAGAAATCAAACATTATCTCTCACATCAATTATTCCTAATACATCTTGACTACTACTGATTGAATTTATCACTGATACCACTGATGCTTGGTAAATTCATAGATTATCCTTCTTATGTTACTAATGAAAAAAAATATGGGCAGCTTTTACCATTCTGAACAAAATTTTATTCATATTTATCAAATATTACTTCTTTATCACTTTTGCCCAATCATAGCAAAATCAGAAACAACCTCAATACTTCACTGCAGCACTATACACTATTTGCCTCTTAATATGAGATGTTATTAAATCTACTTCAACTGTAAGGATAAAACAAAAATATAATTAAAAATAGAACTTAGCATATGTATCCTATATGTGATACCTACATACACGTGTATAACCAGGTATCAAAGACACATGCCTAAATTAATGTTTTCTCTGCTACGCTATACATGCACACCATTTCCATCTCAGTTTTCTTTCGCAGAAAAAGAAAGCTCTTCTCTCTCTTCAACATTTTAAAAGAATGATTTATCATTTTAAGATAGATGAACAAAAAACCATGAAGGGGCAAAAAACGTTTTTAAAGCAACATGACTGAGCATGACTGTGAAGGCAAAAAGAGTCAGAGACTGAGAAACCATTGTTTTCAAGATCTTTTATTGCATGGGAAAACTTTTTTCCTGCAAGTCACTTATTACTCCTGTGAGATGTAAAGCAGAAAATATTAAAACATATTTTTCCCTTAACATAGATTTTAATGAGTCACAGTGTGTAATATAATAGATTTGTCTTAACATTGGGAACAAAACCTTAAGAAAATTGTTTTTAAAAGTTACAAATGTAGAAGATTTTTTTTAATACTTTAAATAATTAATTCCTAAATATGATACAATATACAAAGAAAGAATTGATCACTCAAACACTTGCTAAATTTTCAAGTTCATACTTTGCTTATCACTGCCTTTTTCTTCAAGATTTTAAAATTATGTTTTCCACCTCTTTCAACAATATTTTTTAATAATCTACTATCACATAAAAGTATTTTCCCCTGAAATTGAATCAGTGTAAGTCAACTGTACTGTTCAGTTAATTTCATTCTAAGAAAACAAAAATATCAAATAGGTAATCTCCAAATTTTCCATAATGCTTACATCAGTTTCTGAAATTCTGCAGAACTCATCCTTTATTCTTGGGAGCCACCAATTTTCAACTCTTTTTCTTGTCTCCAACCCATAATTTTTCTCCCATTTCCCCGTCTCACTGTAAATAGTTCTCACACAAGCAGGAACCAGTCTTCTCTGCCATTTAATTAATCCCAGGAAGCCATTTAGTTGTCTCTTCAAACATGAGGAACAAGAGCCAACTCTCTGACAAATCGACTGCATTCTTAAGGTTATGATACCTGAAAGGAAAAAAATATGTATTTCAGCCTGCAATATATAACAAGAATTCAGTGATTATAATTATACAAAAAATGGGTAGCTAAGAAACATATTTTAGCTTGACTTGAACTACTTGCCTGTTTTCCATGGTACTTGCATTGTATTCCTGAATTACAAAAGCATGTATTTTTTAGCAGAGAGAACTAGCTGTGGCCCTTGCATGGAACAAAACTGTTGTGTTAAGATATCTAATAAAATACAATTATCGCACTCAGTTCGCCATAAAAGCCGAATCAGTCAACTGAAGGTTCAGGAAGCTCAGTTGCCTGAATAGAAGATGGTTAACAGGGTGTTAGTAAAAATTCAGAATGAAATAGAGAGAAGAGGAAGTTGGATGAAATTACCCTGTAAAAATACTGAATTTGTCACCACTGAAAAGAGATGGGGGAGGATGACTATAATTAGTAGATTTCAACTAGATATTCTGAACCGACTACTTTGCTAAGGCATTCTCTTTCAACTAAAAATCCAGTTAACTCCTCATATGCTTTAGAGCAAATCTTCTAAAACTACTCAGATGTGAGAAAGATCAAATAGTCCACATATTTGGGGTCAGTCTCAGTAAGGTACGTACCGATTTTACTTCCTACAGTAGGAAATACAGCGTTAAGAGACCCCTACTCTGAGATTTCTTCCTCATCTTGACCCCTAATTATTTAAAAAAAAAAAAATTGAGTTTTTTTTAACATCAGTATTTCCTGTCCTCTATGGCTGTTTCTGGTGGGTTTTTTTCTTGGCTTGTACCAAGATAGCTGTTTCAGTCAGTTCATAACTTTCCTTACAAAGTTACACCACTAAAATCTCTCATTTCAGTGAGATCACTAAAATCTCACTCATGCATTTCCCATAAGATAGCAATGTTATCAGCAGAAATAACTGCTATACCACCTAATTCAGATCCCCAGTAAGCTAGTGGGAGTTGTACTTCCTTTGACATTCAGCATATATGCGTACACAAACCCTCACTGCCTGTCTCATTAACTGTCTACAGAATTGCACCTTTCCTCTCTTTCTTACCAAGCAGACTCTTCAGAACATTTTTTCACTTATGTCACATCAGTGCTTTGAATTTTTGCTAATCTCTAAAATGCCTCTCATTTGTAGTAACAACACATCCAGGACGGTACTCAGGATTCCCTGTGCAGGTGCACATGAGTCATTCAGAAGACACACAGTTTCTCCCCCCTCCATAACATTACACTCATCTCAAAATTAGCCTATCAGTACTTCGCAGTTTTTTGCTTATTTTTATTAATTATTTCCTTATTACTTATGTCTTATTTCTATTACTTTGATTTAATTTACAATGGAAAGGAGTGCTTCGTTATGGAAGGAATCAGCTTTGCTGATTTACAAAATAAGTATTTTAAAGCCCAACAGTTACACCCATGTATAATGCTTCAGTGAAAGGAGATGGAGGGGACATAGTCTCAAGCTGCACCAGGGGAGGTTTACACTGGACATCAGGGAGAATTTCTTCACAGGAAGGCTGTTTAAACATTGGAACGGCCTGCCCAGGGAGTTGGTGGAGTCACCGTACCTGGTGATCTTCTAAAAAAGACTGGACATGGCCCTTGGTTCTTGTGTTCTAGTTGACATGGTGGTGTTCGGTCACAGGCTGAACTGGAGGCTCTCAGAGGTCTTTTCCAACCCAGCTGATTCTGCGACACAGAAAGCACACAGCCCCATGGCTGTGCACAGCTCAAGAGAAGCCCACCAGTCAGTGTCATGCCTGCCAGGGCACTTTTGGGTGACCTTAGGCCATACAGGTCACATGAGCAGGGATCAGAGCAGTGAATGTGAGTGGGAAAGTGGTTGCAGCCATGGTCACAGTGCTAGAGCTAAGCTCATTCAAACACACGTAATTCCAGGATGAGAAAGAGATCCGCAGTGTCCTTCCCGCTCCCAGACTTGCCCCCCCCGCCCCCAACATGGGATGAACAGCAAGTGATGTGATAATCAGCACATCATGCATAGGGCCATGCCAGGACAGAAGACAAACAAATCCAAAGGACGCAGAACTAAGCTGTTTTGCCTTTCCAGGCCTCTGTGCACGGGACCAGGACAAGTAGACTGCCCCTTCCCGCCCCAGCTAAGGGCATCTCAGCCCAGCACTTTGTGGGCCTTACAAGGAGTAGGTTACAAGCCAAAACTGCCCAGCTCCGGCAGGTGTGTTGAGAAGGGAGGAAGGGGCTGGTCTGACAGAGGAAGAAATCACAGAACCATAGAATATCCTGAGCTGGAAAGGACCCACAAGGATCCTCGAAGTCCCACTCCTGGCCCTGCACAGGACACCCCAAGAATCACACCATATGCCTGAGAGTATTATCCAAACGCTTCCTGAACTCTGCCAGGCTTGGTGCCCTGACCACTTCCCCCGGGGAGCCCGTTCCAGTGCACAGCCACCCTCTGGATGATGATCCTTTCCCTAACACTTAACCTAAGCCTCCTCTGACCCAGGGAACTTTGGGAAAGATGCAGTAACCACACGGGAGACTGAATTGAGGTGCTGAGAACCGCTTGGCGAAGGCCAGCACGTTCCACTCAGCCCTGTGGGGGTGTCCCGCCGCTGCAGAAGAGAGCACGGGGAGGGCAGGGAGCTCGCTCCGCAAGCGCGAGTGACGGCGGGAGGGTCGAGGAGAGGGGGGAGCGGCGGCGGCACGAGGCCGCCGGGAGAGCCGGCCGGGCGCGGGAAGGGCAGGGAGACCGATGGAGCGGGCCCCGGGAAGCGGCGGGAAGCGGCGGGAAGCGGCGGGAAGCGGCGGGAAGCGGCGGGAAGCGGCGGGAAGCGGGGGCGGCGGCGGCCCCGGCGGGCGGGGGGTGGGGTGGGGGGGGTGGGGGTGTAACCGTTACCTGCGCGCGCTCTCCCTCAGCTCCTCCGCGCCGCCACGGGCGCCGCCATCTTGGAGTGCCGGTGTCGGTTCCGCCTCCTCCTTCGGCTCCGCCCGGCGCGGGGCGGGAGTTCCGTGGCAGTTGCTGCTTCCCGAGGTCTGACGTGCCAACGTAGATCAGCAGTAAATTGAAAAAAAAAAATTAAATAAAATTTGTTGTCAGGGATTGATCCCTGTATGAGCTGCAAAGGTCCTGTTCAGCCTCGAGAAGAGGCGACTGAGAGGGGTTCTCCTTGCGTATAAATATCTAAAGGGTGGGTGCCGAGACAAGACATTGGAGCCAGGCTCTTCTTGGTGGTGCCAGGCAATGGGACAAGAGGCAATGGGCAGAAACTTACTCACGGGAACTTCCACTTGAATATGAGGAAGAACTGCTTTACTGTGGGAGTGACGGAGCACCAGGACAGATTGGCCGGAGAGGCTGTGGAGTCTCCCTTACTGGAGATGCTCAAGAACTGTCTGGATGCGATCCCATGCCATGTGCTCTGGGATGACCCTGCTTGAACAGGGAGGTTGGACCACATGACCCACTTTGCTCCCCTCCAACCTGACTGTTTCCATGTGATTAATCTTGCTCCCCTCCACAGCATATAGAGATAGCCTGGAAAGTGGCCATATAGTTTAGGGCTAGGTTTCAGTAGCTTTTTACCCTCAATAATTTCATTTCCCATCTGTACTTTTTTTTTTTTTTTTTTTTTAAGGCAGATTCTGAAATAAAGGCAATAATTTTTTTTGTGTGGTGTCTTTTTGACTAATGAAAGGAAAAAGCAGAGGTCAAGAAATGCAATCTAGCACAGCGTAATTAATTCTACCTCTGCCTCTACCTCAACATCTTACCCTGTTGTCAACAGCATGCAGTTCAGAGTTGGTTTTAATTACTGCAAGTAGCTTATAGTAACCTCCAAGGAACAAGAAATACATTTTTTCTTTTTCCTTTTTTTTCCTTTTTTTTTTTTTTTTTTCCTGGTGGGTTGTGCCCTTTTTCTGCTGGAACTCTTGATTGTTTTCATTTTTAGACCTTTTTCTTCACTGCTGGGTTTCCAACAGAGTTTAAATATGCAGCGCAATGCCTACAGTGAAGTCAACCTTTTTGTACTAGAGAGGTAGGAGCTTCTTATGTAACTAAAAATAAGTACTTACTGAGTATAAGCTTTCTGCTTGGTTGTGTGTACCTGTCAAGGATACTTAAATTACAACCTTTTCACCATGAAAATGAATGGAGAGCAGCCCTGCTTATATAAACAAGTACAGTTTCACCACAACTATGCATAATTTTTGTTTGCTTTCCTGTTGATCTCCCTTTCAGCAAATGATTGTGACTTTGCTTTATCAGACCTTCCATCCTAAATCTCCCTCTGAGCTGCTGTATGAGTTCCTTGGCTGAGGGAAGATGAGGGAAAATTTTTGTGTGGGGGAACAGGGAGGGCAGTCTTTGGCTGAGACCCTTCTCCAGGATAAATGAGATAAATGAAAGCTTGTGACCAACGGGGACATGTTTTCACCTCAAAGTATGATTTCCCTCACACTGGCCGTAATCCCTGTGCTCTCCTGACTCCTGTCTGAGTGAATTATCCCAGAGGTGTTAGCAGACTTGGATGAGACCACCGAAAAAAAGTCAGTATCTGATTTTGGAGGAAAGCTTTGGTGTGCTTTTGGCTGTCCTCTTCACAGCATGGGACAATTAGTCATTACCATTTCTGGGATTTACTGGTGACATGGGATCTTCATGTTTTTGAAGCAGTGATGCCAAACAGTGCTTAACAGTTAAACATCTCTCTACTACTTCTACCACAAATAAGCCCAAATGCCAAAAAACAATGTATGTCTGTATTATTTTTGATCTTAATGGATTTTCATACTACTCAGAATACCTTTGCTCTTCTTGCCTTCTGAGTATGTTTCTATTTGGTCTCAGTTTTTCTCACCTAGTTTCAGTTTCTGTTTACAGAAAATCTTTCAGCTTGTTTATCTTCGTTTGATACTGGTTACCTTCCTCACTATTAGAATCCAGACTGAACAACAAGCGCCAATAAAGTCAATGGAAAGGGACACAAGATTTTCGTATGTTCTCAGAGTAAGTTTCCAGTAGTATCTTGACAGAAGTTATCGACATGTTCTAAGTAACACACAATTCAAACATGTGTCAAATATGCTTGGCTTGTTTCCGTTAGCAGATAATGAAAGTCATACCAGCAAGTCCTTCCAGAAGAAAATAAGGAATAATAGAAAATGGTTTGGGGGTTTATTTTTCTCTCATTTATTTTTAATGTTTTATATTAAATATTTCATTTTATATTAATATTTTGCACCCATAGCCAAGACTTGGTAGAATACTTGGTTTATAAACCCCTCCCAAAAGCACCCATTTCAGCAGAATCACAAGCTACATCTGAGTTTAACCAAACCTAGTTTAGGTTGTTGGTTAATATGGTGAACAGAGGAGAGCTGGAGGCTCCAGGTGGGCCCAAACCTAAATGTTCCTCAGGTATGACAGATCTACTTTTGTGTATAGCATCTACCTAACTTTCTAGGAAACATTTAAGATTGTGATTAATTTAGTATTAATCTAAACAGATTATCCTCAGCTTCAAGTGAATTGAATACATAAGTAGATTGTCAGGATGAGAAAGCAGTGTTTTATTGAAATGAATGGATTAAAAAGGTAAGGCAAAGGTCTAACTACTCAATCAGCTATAATCTTGATGGCAGAGCTTGAGAAATGTAGGTCAATATGTTTAATGTCAAATAATTCAGCAGTCCAGACATTTAAATGTATTTAAAAGAATCATAACTAAATTTTAGACAGTGATTGGACTTTCAAAATGTTTTCAAGACAACATAAAATAATTGTCTCAATATTTTGCTACTTCCACTTACTCTGAGCTCTATGTTGTTATCCTCAGTTGAGGTGAAGAGCACTACACACACAAAATAAAGAGGTTTTCATTTGCAAGCAAAGACATCAGGTCCCTTCTTTTTGAAAGTGGAAAACTCTCATGTTCCTGAGCTGAATCCTGCAGGAATCATGAATCAGAGCTGTGAGCTGCACAGCCCACCGTATGAATGAAAATGTAATTCAACAACACCTTGTAGCTCAGGCAGGGGTTGGAGACACCACTCACTCATCTGTCTCTCCCCTATTAGCCAGTAACCCCTGCATGGTGCGGGGAGCAAGCAGGGACACAAGGCCTCAAATGGCGCAGACTTTTCCAAACAGGGTACCTCCCCCACTATCCCGTGATTCCCACCTTCCCCACGTGGAGTTTTGCTTCCTAACCTGGGCTGTTTGCTCAGTTGCCTTTCATTATGGGAAATTAATTATATAGTGACATTTGTATTTGCCTTAATATTAGTAAACTATTTTCCATATGGCTGATACTCCCTGATTTCTTTTTTAGACTTCCCACTAATATGTTTGTTATCATTTTTGTTAATCCAGTAATCAGGTAATTCATTAGTTCCTGTATGGGAAATGTGCAGAAGTACCCCAGTTGCCTGTTACTTAAATAGAAATGCTTCCTGCTTTCCATACAAGTCTAATTTTGCTTTTGCTGACAGTTACCAGAGTCGCTGTTTGTGTTTCCCAGCATTGCTATTTTGTTCCTACATCAACAATGTGACTAGTATTTTTTCAACCTCCTACAAAAAAAGGATTAAAACCCAGCATTTGGAATAGAAAATAATTTTTATTGCCTTCATACTTCAAATCCCAGCACCATTTCACGTAATTAAAAAGTTTGCTTGGTTATTTTTTTCCACTAAACTTCTTGAGTGTTGCTTTTGCTTCTGAGTTTCCTTTCGCCACTGTTTATATATGCGTGCATTTAGTCGTTTTGTTTTAAACCACAAGGTCAGATAAAAAATGCAGGTGATTGGATTGCAGGGAAGAATGTCCCTTGGGAATAAAAAATCAAGTAATTAATAGACTAACTGAAAGAAAGACCATATCCACCATCTGAGCCCATATCTCAAAGGGAAGAATTCCGAGTGACCTCATGAAGATAATAGAAGCTTCACTTTTGCAATAGATTTTATTTTACAAGCACTCAAATATTTTGGTAGTGGAAGAATTAACTCTTGAAACAGGTAAAAGAGGTAGAGTATACTTTTGGGATAGAAAAGAACGGATTTGGGCAAGACTGGTTGCATTAGTAGGAGTAGAGTTTAACCTGTAAGTTGTGAGTTATGTAAACTAATTAACAGGTTATTACCTGATATGGTTGACACCTGCTTCAGCTGGGGACTGGCCTTGATGACAGAGTGCGTTCTTGTCATGCAAACCAACACAGGTTCATCATTCCATGGCTTGACAAAATGAAAAAGAACTTTCACAACACATCAGTGGGAGAAGAGATCAGCTGTATAGGAAGTCAGTAACCTGCTCACCCTATCCAGGGGTCTGTGCTTGGTCACCAGGAGGGCCCTGTCTGGTTGGATAATACCTGTGCCTCTCCCTGTGCCACTCATTAAACCACTGAATGATATGGATGAATTTTGAAAACATGCGAGATCCAGACTCAGTGGAATCATATTTACCCAGCATTGTTTTAGCAGGCTGATGTTGGTCCCTAAGCCTGGAGCTGGGACATGGGACTGAGTCCTTCCTGAGACCTAAGTGAGCCTAATTCTGATGAGATTTTATGTAGTACTTGTATTGTGTTGGGTATTTGCAGAGGGGTGCATCTAACCCCAAATGCACATCCTCCGTGTTCTACTGAAAGGTATTAGACCAGTGTCAGCAGCTTATTACTGATTAAGACTAAAGCGTGTGAGTAGATGTGTGCATGTAGGTGGGGAGAAGTTGTCAGAATCAATGCACATCTGCTTTTTTGCCTTTCATCAACATTTCAGTTTTAAAAAAAACTAATCAGTGCTGTATTTTTGTCTTGGCCATCTTCTTCTAATGCCCTAGCACAATTTTGCTGTTGGTTTGGACTAGTTATACACAGTGTTGAGCAAAACTACCCCTTTGTAGCATTCAAAATTGATGAAATGGGGGGTATTAAAATGCCCATTCATCCGACCCTGCGCTCATCTTGCTTGGGAAATAGACACGTACACGCGTGTTACATGTCCGGCAAAATGGCCGATTCCTTTATTAGCAGGATGCTTATATAGGGGGGGTATAGAAGATTCTAGGACAAGGGAAGGTTTTGAATTGAATCCACGAATCTAGAGGGCTTCTGATAAGGGGGGTGGAAGACATTGGTTAGGGGGATATGTTTATTCATTCAGGGGGAAGGGATCGCCAGGGG